>NC_134408.1:24288353-24578353 GCF_038048845.1 Mixophyes fleayi
TAGTGGACTGGACTGGTGCGCTCCCTTAGTGGACTGGACTGGTGCGCTCCCTTAGTAGACTGGACTGCTGAGCTCCCTTACTGGAATGGACTGCATGCTCCCTTAGTGGACTGGACTGCTGAGCTCCCTTACTGGAATGGACTGCATGCTCCCTTAGTGGACTGGACTGCTGAGCTTCTTTAATGGAATGGACCATATGCTCCCTTAGTGGACTGGACCAGTGAGCTACCTTACTGGACTGGACTGGTGCGCTCCCTTAGTAGACTGGACTGCTGAGCTCCCTTACTGGAATGGTCTGCATGCTCCCTTAGTGGACTGGACTGCTGAGCTTCTTTAATGGAATGGACCATATGCTCCCTTAGTGGACTGGACCAGTGAGCTACCTTACTGGACTGGAGCGCTCCTTTAGTGTACTGGACTGGTGCGCTCCCTAATTGGAATGGACTTGTATGCTCCCTTAGTGGACTGGTCCAGTGAGCTACCTTAGTGGACTGGGCTGGCATTTAAAATTGCAGCTGTACTTATTGGACCAGGAGCAAATTTTCATATGATGCATCTCTACAAAATTTGGGATCTATATTCCAAAAAACTGTTTTGTTAATTTTCATCACAATTGCTGATTAAAGCAATCTATTGAACAGACTGGCATAAGCTTTATCTGGCATATATCCTTTTAATACAGCGTGTGTTTAAAATAATATTATTTTGTCACTATTGTGAATTTATGTGTTCAGTCTGTTTGAGAATATTATTTTTAAAAATATTTTTCATTGTATTTGTTTATTAATTTCCAATAAATAATATATTTTCAATTCAGACAGACTGGTCCATGATTTTATTTACTGTGGATAATCCAGTTGAAAGGAGTTTCAGACCCCCTGTAGTCAGCAGCATCAACCATTTATTTTATAATATTTGTATATTTATGCAGCTGTATTAGATACAGCAAACATAACTTGTTTGCAACAGAAATCGGGGGGAAAGAGGGGATGCAACAGAAATCATGGGGGGAGTGCCACAGAAACTGGGAGGAGGGTGGAAGGGGAGCATGCTGCAGAAAACTTGCACTTTTGCTGTAATTTACGTATTTGTTGCCGTTTGCCTTTGCATTTATGTTACCTGTGTAAGTTGTTAAGTTTTTATTTTTTTCTGAAATCTAACATTTGGAGCCTCCCCTCTGTGTTGTGTTTGCTCCTGGGCAGCCGTGAAGGCTGGACCGCATTTTGCATCAGACATCAGTGCATCTGGGCTGCCGTCTTACCAGCCAGCCAGGAGGAGCTAAGGGTTATTTTTTTTAGTTTACAAATGTCAAGTGTGTGAGGGGATGGGAAGTGAGTATTGGGGGGGGGGGGGTGTAATAGGCTGGGGATAATATCTCTCTTCCATCCACAGCGGGGGCGATATCTCTCTCCTGTGCTCTGCGGGAGTGATATCTCTCTCCTGTGCTCTGCGGGGGTAATATCTCTCTCCCGTGCTCTGCGGGGGTAATATCTCTATTCCATGCTCTGCGGGGGTAATATCTTTCTCCCGTGCTCTGCGGGGGTAATATCTTTCTCCCGTGCTCTGCGGGGGTAATATCTCTCTCCCGTGCTCTGCGGGGGTAATATCTCTCTCCCATGCTCGGCGGGGGTAATATCTTTCTCCCGTGCTCGGCGGGGGTAATATCTTTCTCCCGTGCTCTGCGGGGGTAGTATCTCTCTCCCGTGCTCTGCGGGGGTGATATCTCTCTCCCATGCTCTGCGGGGGTAATATCTCTCTCACGTGCTCTGCGGGGGTAATATCTCTCTCCCATGCTCTGCGGGGGTAGTATCTCTCTCCCATGCTCTGCGGGGGTAATATCTCTCTCCCATGCTCTGCGGGGGTAGTATCTCTCTCCCATGCTCTGCGGGGGTAATATCTCTCTCCCATGCTCTGCGGGGGTAATATCTCTCTCCCGTGCTCTGCGGGGGTGATATCTCTCTCCCATGCTCTGCGGGGGTGATATCTCTCTCCCATGCTCTGCGGGGGTGATATCTCTCTCCCGTGCTCTGCGGGGGTGATATCTCTCTCCCGTGCTCTGTGGAGGTGATATCTCTCTCCCGTGCTCTGCGGGGGTAATATCTCTCTCCCATGCTCTGCGGGGGTGATATCTCTCTCCCATGCTCTGCGGGGGTGATATCTCCTGTGCTCTGCGGGAATAATATCTCTCTCCCGTGCTCTGTGGAGGTGATATCTCTCTCCCGTGCTCTGCGGGGGTAATATTTCTCTCCCATGCTCTGCGGGGGTGATATCTCTCTCCCATGCTCTGCGGGGGTGATATCTCTCTCCCGTGCTCTGCGGGAATAATATCTCTCTCCCGTGCTCTGCGGGGGTAATATCTCTCTCCCGTGCTCTGCAGGAATAATATCTCTCTCCCGTGCTCTGTGGAGGTGATATCTCTCTCCCATGCTCTGCGGGGGTGATATCTCTCTCCCGTGCTCTGCGGGAATAATATCTCTCTCCCGTGCTCTGCGGGAATAATATCTCTCTCCCGTGCTCTGCGGGGGTGATATCTCTCTCCCGTGCTCTGTGGAGGTGATAGGGCACTGGATCAATGGGATCTCTCACAGTCTGTTCACAGACCACTGTACAAATTGGAAGGGCGCAGGGTGAAAGATTCCGTACCGTCAGTCCATGCGCTGTATAGCGCTAATGGTTCGCCCAGCGGTGCATCTGTGTATACGGACTTTAATTCTATCTAAAGCTGACCATTCATCACTCTATAACGCAATACCTTTGAGTTGGACCAAAAACGATATTTTACTGATGATTTCATTGTCATCTCTGTGCAGATATATTTCTGTTTTTACACGGAAAGTGTGTTGGAGAATCAGGCGATTATTTATATTGTTTAATTATCCTAATCCCAGACGTTCTGGTTGAAAAGCCATCTACTGACACTGCAGATTTTTCTCATATTGGAGTTTGGATTGAAGGAACCATTTGCTCTATATATACATATATTTGTTTCCTTAACTTTGAACCCTGTAGGAATCATTATTATACAGTTATTTCTATTATTGATCTACATATCTATTGTTCAGAGTACTGCCTCATTCTGATTTACTGTTTATTGTGGAGGGATATTTACAATATTGCTATTCTGCTTTATATTTCTTATTTTTATTAAATTTTGTATTTTAATAAATTTGTCATATATCCATTTATGTTTATGTTCATGAACTCACATTTTTATCTACACTTTTTGTGGCCTTTCCTGCATTCAGCGCTGTTTATAGTGTTTGACTCTGCCTGTGTGCTGCTCCTGTCTATCATTATGTTACTTTCTGAGGTAAATGACCCCAGAAATCTGCCCCATGTCACCAGTACTATGTCTATGTTGTTGTACTATGGCCCCTAGTGGCAGCAGGCCATGGACCAGCTCCCCCATTATAAGGGGGGTCCCAGGACCTCCTCCCCTCTGTCCTGGGTCCCTGGCTCTAACTCTCTCCCTGCAGATTCCATCCTCTTATACCAGCCTGATGTTGCTAAGCAACATTCCCAGTGTGTCTCCTCTGGGTCCTAGTGCTAGGGGCCATACACTCAGTCACTGGGAGGTGTGAACAACACCACCAGAGGAGGTGTTACACACACATTAACCAAACAAGACTGTGAACCACAAATCACACATCAAATAATGAAATATGAATTTATTTAGTTAGGAAATTCCTTCAATCAAATTTAAGACAATGTAAGATAATTATTTTTGGGATCTGTAGATTTCTCCATCACCAGGGACCTGTGTTGGAGCAGCGCAGGTTCCTGGTCCATAATGCGTACGAGGAGCTTATTCATATTTGCCTCCTTTCTCCTTGCTTTTTCCGGGAGAGGGGCATGTCTGGAGGGCGAGAGGGGACGGGGTGCGGCCAATTGCTGCATTTTGGGTGCAAAATGACGCGATTCACTGCGAATCGCGCCATTTTTGGGTGCCAGGTGCGGGATGTAGGAGATTTGCCAGCTCTCCCGGGAGTCCATGAGACTGACCCGAATTTCGCAAGTCTCCCAGACATTCCGGGAGAGTTGGCAAGTATGAGCTTATTGATGTAATTCTGTAGCTCCTACACATGTTCCTCCTTTCTGCTCAGCTCAGCCTTGCCCTGCAGCAACATTTGGATCGACTCCTTATAAGTAAGGTCATATTTGGTTGCATATTTGGTGGAGGACGTGGATCTTTATGTGGCTCCTGCTCTGTTTCTTGGAATTTTGTCAACTGGTCCCCAAATTAAACATCTTCAGACCAGTTCTGGATGAATTTCTGGTGTTTCTTTAATGTGTTCATAAGTAAACCAGCTGCCAACTTTTCCTCTCCCTTTTATATTTAGGGACCGAGGTGGCTTCGGAAGAGACACGTCTGTGTAGACACGACTTCCATTTATACACAAAAACTACTTAGAATCACTGTCTAAACTTCCAACGCTGCTTGGGGCAATGCCTGAGGATAAATCTGTGTCAAAATGCTGTTCCACTGTCAGAGTGTCTTTCAGCTGGGGCTTGACTTTGATGTGTTTTCCGCCACGTGTTTTGCGAAGGTGCACAAAAGGTCCCAGTGAGGTCTGGATGCCAGGTTAGGGTGTAGTTCTAGAAATGCCAGAATGCCCTGGCAGCCATAGGTATGTTGCCACTTGTATTACTACAAGCGCCAGCAATCCCAAACACTTTTAGGTAGCCAGAGCTTGCTGGGGATAGTAGTGCACCACGTCAAACTGCATAACTATCACATTAATTTTTACATTACCCCAACATGCACCGCACTAGGGGTGTTTAGGAGAAGCCCTAATTTTTTCAGAAAGGGCTAGAGGGGGGATTTTTTTGTGGGCCTGATTCCCCTAGGGTATTCAGCCTAGGGCTGGTTGTTACCATTGCTGCAAATTTCCCTGCTAAAGTGCCAACAGCTCTGGCTGGCACAGCCTTCATCCCCTGATATTGCTGATACCATCCTAGGCTAGCAGCACTAGTGATGCTTTTACTATTTTTGGCAGGGGTGCATGTTTCTTTTTGTATATGTATTTTTTTCTATTTTTTTTTTTAATTTTTTTTTTAAGGCTGTGCAACTTGCACAGTCTTAAAAAAAAACAAAACAACAAAAACTAATATATATAAGGTCCCCGCCAAAGCATGCAGGCACTTATGGTTCACTAATTACCAGCATGCCCTTGCAATTTACCGCAATTTTGGTAGTTGAAGAATTATATATTATTAGTGTGAAACCTCATTGAATATCGCATGACATTCATTTTAAACTATTGTATTGTCTGTGTAAGGGTGAAATTGTATGATTATTGATTTAATATCTATCATGTGCTAAGCTTTAGAAAATAATATGCTATAGCCTTAAAAGAAATTAGCAGATATTTTAATCAGAATGAGAAAAGAAAAAGATTGAAGCCTTGCAACAATGGTACAACAAGATGTTCTCTGAGAACATGAACAATTCAAGGGCGCACAACTAAACGTACCGTTCTATGTAAAGTAACAAGACTGATGGCAAAATGCCCGAGAAGATAAAAATATAAATAAGAAAGTTGCAGAGTACGCATAATTAACTTGCTGTTTTTAATCATTTACTGCCTTATAATTGGCTGTTAAACTACTATACCCCTATTATTTTACTGTATAAATAAAGAGTCTGAAGGAACCTCTGATTGGAACAGAATCAGAATGACTCAGCATTATATCATACAGGTGTTGTGTGTTTTTCTGTTCACCAGTCGACTGAAATTCAAGGGAGATCTGACTGACATTGAAGGTGATTGCTAGAAGTATCGGTGAACCTCGATACCCCAACATCTGCTAAACATCTAGCATTAGTAAGCACTGAGTAAAATAGCACTGCTCACATTATGTAGAACATGGCGTGTACGTCTAGACATGTGATCAATATAACATCCCTCATTATTGAGTTCCTGTGACAGATCATTGTTCTCTATATGGATTTTTTTTTTTTTTTTTTTCAGGTTTGATTTGTCTCTCTTGAATTTTAGTAAAGGAATAAACGGAACACAATGTCTCCCTAGTGCAGGCTTGCACTCTGCTATGGAACTACAAGTCACAGCATGCCTACTGACTCCCACAACAGCCTGAGCGCTATTTGTCTGAATTGATAGGCTGCATTATTGCTTCAGTCCAGAAAACAAAAATGCCTCAGATATGCCGCTGGTTCCTAGCGAATTGGTATGTTGTAGTCTCAAAATGGCTGACCCTACAATTTATCCACTCTGACTCGGCCTTATGGGCGTATTCAATTGTCGGCAGAAAAGCCGAAAAACTCGCGGTCCGTGCACTATTACCGTTATTACAGTAATAGTGTGCGGAAAAACCGTTAATACGGTAACTTTCTCGCTGGAAATCCAGCTTACTATTATCGTATTAACGGTAAGTTTTAACGCCACGGGACTTTCAGACCATTGAATATGCCCCTTTGTGTTGAGGATAATTTCAGTTGTCACATTGGGAGTTGTATATTTAACTATAATGTTAGCTCATATGTGTTTGCCGTCATATTATTAAAACCATGAAAAGTCCCTTGGAGCCCTCAACTAGTGTAGATAATGGATTGTTTTAGGATATATGTTAAACTGAATCAGTCTCCAATGAGGAGTATACTATCATCATCATCATCTTCATCTATTTATATAGCACCACTAATGCCGAAGCGCTGTACAGAGAACGCCTTCACTCGGTCCCTGCCCCCATTGGAGCTTACAATCTAAATCCCCTAACTTACACACACACACACACACACACTAAAGGCAATATTATAGCAGGCCAATTAACCTACTAGTATGTTTTTGGAGTTTGGGAGGAAACCAGAGCACCCGGAGGAAACCCACGCAAACACAGGGAGAACATACAAACTCCACACAGATAAGGCCATGGTTGGGAATCGAACTCATGACCCAAATGCTGTGATGCAGAAGTGCTAACCACTAAGCCATCGTGCTTTTTGAGAAAGTAGTTGATTAAAGAAAGGACTAGGAGGGTAGATTTACTAAAGCTTATATAAAGGAAAAGTGGAGGTGTTGCCCATAACAACCCATCAGATTCTAGCTATCATTTATCTAGTACACTCTGGAAAATAACTATAATCTGATTGGTTGCTATGAGCAACAGCTACACTTTTTTCTTTTTTAGAAGTTTTATAAATCAACCTCTAGGGGTCTAACTTACCTTCAGGATGGATATTACAGTTTGTGCATATTGTGCAAGCTATGCACAAGTTCTCTGTACTAAGAGTTTAAGCTGTTGGCAAAGGGTAATCTCATTATGATATATTAGCAATTAGCGGTAAATATTGTGAAACTATGAGGGGATAAAAATAGCATATTTAAAATATTCAGGAAGATTTTTTAGATTACAAAAAAGCTTAGAAGTTGCCCCAAATTAAAGTACTGTGACAGGATGGCCAGCCTATGCCACCCTGTCTGTTGTTGCTGGGAATGGGCTGGGCTTATTTTGCCACTGTTCCCTTCTGATATCCCAAATGCACCCTCTAATCGCAGAAGGGGCTTACAAATGCTGCCACCACTGAACTCCTTACCGGCATCCAGTACCAGGTTTCTTCTAGGTAACGGACGCTGCTAGTGTACCCAGTTACTGGTGTACCTGGGCTGGTACTCCTGACCTTTTCCTATGGATCAGGGTTGCTGCGGATGGATCCCCCTTGGCCTATCACACTGGCCAGAGCTGCTGGGAAGCAGGCATAGCGGTGGTACCGGAAACCTGGGTCCAAACCTCAGAAGAGCCGGGAATGGATTAGAGTTGGGTCTAATCTGTAGGTCACAGGAATAGATAAAAGTTTCCAAGCAGGTCTTTGAAGCAAGTGATGTGTATTTGCTCACCCTGGTTGAAGGTACCAATGAGCAGGTCAGATGAAACAAGAACAAATTTCAATACAAAAGTGTTTTTTTTATACAGTTTTGGACACGGCCTCACAGGGTAAGATAGACCCTGAAGTCTGAGCTATTTTTAGTATAAGGATGCAATAGGTTTACCCAAACATGGATTTACATGCCATGCAAAGCAAACAATATTTACACTTATCTGTGATATCCTAAAACTTGCTGTGATTTCCTGCATCTTGTTTTAGACACAGAGAAAATCTAACAGCAAGTCTAATTAAACCTTCCTGTGCCTTCAGGTGTTGGACCCTCACACATCAAAAGGTCTAATTAACACGAGATTAACATGGGTCCTTTCTTCAGACAGTTGCAGAATACACATTTCCTCCACTTGAGAATTTCCGAAGATAAGTTACAAAACCCCAAACAAGGCATTTATCTACACCAAAATACACAAGAGACTTCCTCAACAAATGCTTATTGCATCAGATATATACCTCAGAAATAATGCATTTCCTCTAGCAAATTTAAAACAAATATTCTCCCCTGGTCTCAGAAATAAACATATTTCCTTTTCCAAAATACACACAATATCAAAATAAGTACATTTGCAATTATATGAATAAGCACCCTACGCTATTTCCTTGAAATAAATTTATACCATAAATTATTTATAAGTGATCCAGTCACAAGTACATTTTATTATTTAACTTGTAAGGGCTTGTTTAATAAAATAGTGGTACATGAATAAAATATACTGTAACCTCCTGAATAGCAATCAATCGGATTATTGTTTTGTGTCATTCAGTGGGATTATGACAAAACAATGAACTGCGCAGATGACAACTATATTTCATAATGAACTCTGTATGAAACACTATAAATGGTAATAAAAATGAACACAAGTAGGATCAATGAAACATATATATTCGGACAGAACTGTTGGTGCACACCACAGAGGAAGTCTTGATTGGCTACCGCCAGCGAGCCGATACAGCGTGAGAGGAGCATACAAACGAAAGATCTTTTTATCCAGCTCCCGGCCTAGTTCTTAACAAGATATCGCAAACTAGCAGCAAACAATCGTGGTTGAATTCCAGAGGGTGTGCGGATATTCCCAATTCACTCTCACTCGGTCCTTCCGCTGTTGTCAGGAACTGTGTTGTTTAATCTGAACATTCTCACCCTTTAGGTCTCGTTATTTAGAACTGTTTCTATTGGATAACGAAAAGCCAAGTACTAACTTCAGAGTTCTTGAACTAGCCTATTACTAACTATTATACACTTCATCTGGTTGGTTATTAGTGAAACAAATCTCTCTCGTTGGTGGTGACTATATGTTGCTGCTAATTAACATTATTCTACATGTTCTGTTTCGTTTTTATTTCGTATTTGCTAATTTAATAAATTGTGTGTATTTTATATGTTTCATTGTTCCTACTTGTGTTCATTTTTCTTACCATTTATGGTGTTTCATACAGAGTTTATTATGATATATAGGGGTCATCTGTGCCGTTCATGGTTTTGCCTTATTTGTTATTTATGACAGGGTTTCCCAAATCCAGTCCTCAGGGCTCCCTAACAGTGCAGGTTTTCCGGATCACATGTGACATAATTAGGACAACCTGTGGATCTGTTACAATGTGTCAGTCAGTAACGAATACACCTGTTCTCTAGCAAGGATATATGGAAAACCTGCACTGTTAGGGAGCCCTGAGGACTGGGTTTGGGAAACCCCGATTTATGATGAAGGATTAACACTACCTCCTTTGAACAGCTATGTTTGAGAGCTCTTTTGGATTTATATATTAATTTAATTTATTATTTATCTATTTATTTATTTTTACACGGCACCTGGACATATTCCTAACCCCCCAGATAAAGTTGGTGGTTATTTAGTGGGATTGTTTTATTTATTACGAAAACCCTGTCTGTAAGGATTCATTTTATGTGCGACGATCAGAAGTTGATTTTTTACACATTTTGAACCACATACAATCACAATCAACTAAAACATAGACAACCAAAAATTAAAATGTGTTGCTTTCCTGATGCATTTCATCAAGCAATCAAAGTCGCACTAAAATGCTAACTCCACCCAAAACCTTAGTTTTGAGAGGTGACAAAGTAAAACAGTTTTGCTTACTGGTGCTAGGTAGAATTTTCCTCTTCAGCAGTAGGGCTACACAGACAGAGGTATGTCCCAGTGTGACCCTCAAAAGGAGGAGAAGAATGCCTATGATTGGACAGCTTCCTCCCAAATGTGGCTTCTGCCAGCAATGTCCACTTTGTAAAGTTTGGAAAAATTGCATAGAATAGACTTTGTTAGGTTGTGTACTTATTACTCTAAATTATGAGGTCAGTTTATATGAAAGTTGAATGGAATATATAGGGGAGAATTCAATTTGCCTCGATGTTCTTCACAACATTGCAGCCGCGGGATTTGTACAAAAAGAAAAAAATCTCAACATCACAAGAGAAGCACCGATTGGCTCCTCTTGTGGCTTTTTTTTTTTTTTTAAAAAACTTTAACATTGTGTCTGGTGAGACCCGAGTTGAAAAACCCGGGTTGCACCATTCATAGTGCAGGCTTCCTGGGGCAGACCCGGGAATTACACCACCAAAAAACCCAGGCATTAGACCTGGGACCATTCATACTGCACCTCGACCCGGGTCATCTAGTCTTGCCCCGGCAAAAACCCGGGTTTTTGGTGCAGTATGAATGGGGTATAATTAACCACACCTACATGACAAGCTGACAATGCCACACCCACATGGCCTGACCACACCCAAACCCCATGAGTCCATCTGCTCCTGGCTGAAGTCAAAATGGCTATTACCATGGGCAATTGCAAAAAGCAAAAGGGGACCACACACCCAAAAAAACAGACAGTGACATACCGAAAGAGGATACCCTACCAAGTGCAGAGGAAGCACATGGCTATTAACACGGCCTATCGCAAAAAAACAAATTAGGAGCCACATATGCCTACAAACGAGGCAGTTACAGAGAGAGGAGACGCATCAGCAGCGCATGGCCAAGGCCTGTTGTAAAAAAACAAAACAACAGAGGAGTCACAAGTGCAAAAAACAGGGCGTGCCGCTTTACAGAAGAAAGCCTTTTAGAAAGCAGAAGCACGTGACCACTAAGAGACATACATCTGAAACTGTAAGATAAAACAAGCATGATGACGAAGGTGACCTATTCCAGCCGTCACCTGACCCTAAAGAGCATCAGAAAAAAAAATAAGTTACTTAGCGTGCAAAGTTTAGTCACACTGATAGTGCCAGCTTCTTATGCATGGGACCATTGCCATTAAGTTGGTTAGTTAGTATGTGTAGGTTACTCTAGGTGCAATTAAAAAGCATGGAATAAATAAATAAAAAAACTGAATTTGGTGTCCTGTGTTTTTCTTTTTAAGCATTAAGTGGGTTAATGTAGGTGTTAAATGCATGCTGCACAAATGGTGCAGAATAAACACATGTTTAAAAGTCTAAAGACCTAAAGATAAATAAGGAATACATAAAATACAAAATTATCCTGCCACAAAATTATAAAGGAGCGCCACAAAGCCAGATCAGTTTGTAATCTGGAAAAGAGCAGCTAATACGGACCCAATCTTACCCTAGGCAGGACTGCAGCAATGGAAGCAGACAGGTTTCCGAATATACCTGGTACGCATCTTAAAAGAAAATAAATCAATGCACATTATAAAAACAACAACATATTTCCCTAAAGGCTAAAATAAACCTTTCCACTATCCTGACACTCCTGAAAATATACCTGTAAACCAAGTGGAAGGATTTCGCCAAGAACGTTCCTACCAGTCATCATTTTCATTATCTTGATTATTATTATGTATTTTAAAGTTATCCTTTAATCGTGCAATATTTAAGATGTTTATCTCTCTCTTCCACAGGATCAGTTGAGTTCTTAATGTAAGTTCAGCAATGCACATTATACACGGTTTCTAACGTATGACAATATCCACTACTTTGTGCAGTTAAATAACCCAATATTAATCTATATTGAATTAATTCAGTTTTAGAAGGTTGAAGCTCTTTTGAAACATACCTAAAAGTTTCATCATAAATTTTTGTAATATTATCCAATAAATCAGTTAACTGCTCTACTTCAATATTGTTTAAATATCCAACGAGTCCGTGAGTGAAAAAAAATTCAAAACCTACTTTTACTTTAACTGAGTGCTCTATTTTGGAAAGATACTTCTGTTTAACATCTACAACTTTTATAGATCTTCTCTTTCATTGTGCTAGGAATTAATTCACCAATATAACATTATGCTCTCCTTCCACATATGAAATACAAATTCTCTGGAAGTGTATATGGTATATCAAACATCAAGTTACGAGCGGACTCATATCCACCATGTCCACCTATTTAAGTTTCCATTAAGCGTTGCATTGATTAGTGTTCCAACAAAATTTAAGTTGTCAAACTGTTCAATCCTCATATATTCTTTAATTGCTCCTTAATATAACTTTGGTACATTATACATTATAATTTACTCCTTTCTGTTGAATTGTAGGGTTAGCAGTTTTATTGTAACAGGTTATATTTTCATAAATAACATAATAATGTTGTATTAACTTTATATGCAGAGGCATAGTAGTACTATATTCTCCTGTAGCCTTTACGTTTTTCTCACTTAAATTTACTTTCATTAATGGAAAAGGTATAAAGGTACAAGTACAGTCATGGCCAAAAGTTTTGAGAATGACAAATATTGGTTTTCACAAAGTTTGCTGCTTCAGTGTTTTAGGTGTTTTTGTCAGATGTTACTATAATATACTGAAGTAAAATTACAAACTTTTCAGAAGTGTCAAAGGCTTTTATTGACAATTACATTAAGTTTATGCAAAGAGTCAATATTTGCAGTGTTAACCCTTCTTTTTGAAGACCTCTGCAATCCGCCCTGGCTTGCTGTCAATCAACTTCTGGGCCACATACTGACTGATGGTCGCCCATTCTTGCCTAATCAATGCTTGTAGTTTATCAGAATTTGTGGTTTTTTGTTTGTCCACCGGTCTCTTGGAGGATTGACTACAAGTTCTCAATGGGATAAAAGGTCTAGGGAGTTTCCTGGCCATGGACCCAAAATTTTGATGTTTTGATCCCCGAGCCACTTCGTTATCACTTTTGTCTTATGGCAAGGTGCTCCATCATGCTGGAAAAGGCATTGTTCATCCCCAAACTGTTCTTGGCTAGTTGGGAGAAGTTGCTCTTGAAAGATGTTTTGGTTCCATGCTTTATTCATGGCTGTGTTCTTAGGCAAAATTGTGAGTGAGACCACTCCTTTGGCTGAGAAGCAACCCCACACATGAATGGTCTCAGGATGCTTTACTGTTGGCATGACACAGGACTGATGGTAGCGCTCAGCTTTCCTTCTCCGGACAAGCGTTTTCCAGATGCCCCAATCTGAAGGGGGATTCATCAGAGAGACTTTACCCCAGTCCTCAGTAGTCAAATCCCTGTACGTTTTGCAGAATATCACTATGTCCCTGATGATTTTCCTGGAGAGAAGTGGCTTATTTTCTGGCCTTCTTGACACCAGGTCATCCTCCAAAAGTCTTCGCCTCACCGTGCGTGCAGATGCACTCACACCTGCCTGCTGCCATTCCTGAGCAAGTTCTGCACTAGTGTGCGTGGGATCACTCACAATTTTGCCTAAGAACACAGCCATGAATAAAGAATGGTACCAAAACTTCCTCCAAGAGCAACTTCTCCCAACAACAGTTTGGTGACGAACAATGTCTTTTCCAGCATGAAGACAAAAGTGATAACTAAGTGGCCCAGGGATCAAAACATCGAAATTTTGGGTCCATGGCCAGGAAACTCTCCAGACCTTAATCCCATTGAGAACTTTTAGTCAATCCTCAAGAGGCGGGTACGTAAGTGCGATGATGTCTACGATGACGCCGCCTCCTTCCGTTTCACCCTTAACAGTAAGAATAATAGTGTCGGCATTGAAAGTCACGTGATTGTGTGCGGGCAACTTCTTAAAGAGTCTCACCGATTGAAAGTCATTATTTTAAGGAATAGATTTTCACAGCATGCCGGGGTCCTCAGATTTGCAGTCAAGATGTCGGGGTAAGTGTTGTCGTGGTAGTCATGTTCGGGAACATGACTACCACCGCAAACAAAAACCCACAAATTCTGACACTCTCCAACCATTGATTAGGCAAGAATGGGCTGTAGACAGTTTAAATACAGTTGCAATTTCACACTTACTCAGATAAAACTATAAAATTACCTTTCAGCAAAATCAGAGGGTAGGAGGCAGAATTATGCCATCAGTAAATATAACATATTTACCTTTGTGGCCACTTTTGACTGTATAATTCACATCTCCTTTCATCCAAATAGTATTTGCCGTTAGGATTTACAGAGGATATCGCTGTGGAACCTCCAATTGTTGAAGCGCTCTCTTGAGACACCAGGGTCTAGATTTACTAAGCTGCGGGTTTGAAAAAGTGGGGATGTTGCCTATAGCAACCAATCAGATTCTAGCTTTCATTTATTTAGTACCTTCTACACAATGACAGCTAGAATCTGATTGGTTGCTATAGGCAACATCCCCACTTTTTCAAACCCGCAGCTTAGTAAATCTAGCCCCAAGTGTGAAAAAGCAATCGTTCTTTATTTTCCCAAATGTGCAAGCACAGAATCTTAGATCAGGATAGAAGATTGAAATACTCTTTGAACATAGAATATATACATTACCATCCAACCCTCACACATACGTCACTAACCATAATACATTTCTTTGAACTAATAAGTAACAGATGACATGAAATCAAACAAATACTATTGACAGTTATTACAACAGTAAAACTCTATGAACAGATCAAAGAGCATGTGTGACCTTTACATTCCTAAGTCTAATGTCCAGTTAAAACATCTGGCATCAATTCGATCATCCTGTAACACAAGACCCTCTATTCAGACAAAGACACTAAGAAATATTTTAACCCTTTACACAAGATACCAATGAAACAAAAATATATTTGCAATCCACTCAACTTTTACAACCTATCAAAATTCCATTCACCCTTTATATGTACCAAAGCATAAACTATATCAATCCTCTCTCTGCGAATGATTATATATATATATATATATATATATATATATATTTTCTAACACATTCTAAAACGATAACATAAATGCCTCCATTCAAAAAAGAACCCAACTATCAAGAGATAATTTTTCATTAAAAACTTGTGGTACAAGTATACTTTTGTCCATGATATTCAATACAATAGATACTTATCCTTGCGATTCTGATACAACATTGACACTTTAAACTATATCATCCGTGTCACGTGACTTCCTGAGTATACCATGTGACTTTGCAGACAGAGGAGGAGGAGGGTGTACGTTGTGCTCTCCCCTCCTTCCTCTATATGGCACCTATGAAGGCTATTTCACGTTGTCCCTCACTGCATCATGTGACTTCAATGAGCCCCAGATCTAATGGAATAATGTATCCCTTCAATGTAAAACAAACATGTTAGAAGTTAATAAGGAGTTCTGGGACAGGATTGCTTTCACAGAGGTCATGGAAGTACAGAAGGATTTCCACAAGGTTCTGAAAGGATATCTTTTCCCAAATAAGTCAAGGTCCAAAAAGAGGGAATACGGTCAAATAGATAGTAGATGGCGGCGATAGAATATATTTTACTGAAACAGCAGAAGATTCATTTAACAACATTTTAGGCAAGTGAGACCATCTAAAGGTAGGGGAGCAGCATTTTTTATTTTTTTCATAAAAACATACCCTCCTCTAAATCTTAGTGACTGCTCTGGTCACCTGTATTTACAAAGTGGTTTAGACACTTTAACCCCATGATGGACCCATGAAACTGCTTCACAGGCAAAATGTGGTCATACTGCAACGTGTGCCGAGTCCTAAACAAAAAGCATTGCCATTTCAAAGTAAATTTACCATTTTAAAACCACACAATTTTGTACATAGATGAGAATAGTTAAACGAAAAAAAGGTCATTTACAAATCACAGAACAGCCCTGCAGTTACATCTCTACATGCGCATATTCACCCAGCTCGCTCAAATCAAGGTACACGCCCCACTTTGCAGCCTGAAAAAAATAATCTTATCCAGCAAACTGAAATCTGGCTTCTGCAGTTCATACATATACCCATAGACATTGCCAAGCTGGACCTCAGATATATCTCCTTGCCCTCAAAAATAGGCCCCTCATTCTACAAGAGCATTTGCGCTGTGGGTTTGCACTTTGTGGATCTTAATAGACATTTAGACTGCTAAAAAAGTCACCATTCTCCTTGGGCTAAGAAATGGTATTGCTGCTCAAACCAAACACTACACAATGGGTTCATATAGCGGAATATAGAGGTTCATGCTGTTGAATTGCTTATGTTGAATTGCTTATGTTCCTTTTAATTTAAAAGTTAATTTCTTCAGTGTGTTATTTGTTCGCCAGACAGCAGAGTGTCAGACATTGCCAAGGACACTGGGAAAATGGCAGACTGAGCTCAGTTCTAAGTGGCTTTTATTTTTAATGTAAAAATAGAGAATCACATCTCTCTGCTCCTGGCAGTCCGTTTCATTTACCATCAATAATGTACATGACATGGAGCCACTCGTGTCAAGTCTGACTGCAGTTATTTCTGTTTGGTTGACCTAGAGGTTAGACAACTTATTTATTGGGATTATACAACTTTTACTAACTGCATTGCTTTCCATGTTATCCTTGCGTCTACACTTTTCACTAACACGGTTTTACTTGCTGAGGAGTGTTTATTTTTCCATTTAGCCCTTAGATACAAACAGAACGTCTCCCTGGATACCCTTGTAGCAGGCGCACAGAGCATAGCTGATCTATGACACATCCAAGGGCAACAAAAATAACCACCAATATAAACGCTTTGCTGAGAAACACAAAAGTAAATCAGAAAATTAAAGCAACATACTTTGTAAAAGACTTAGGTGGGAATGAACAAACCATTTTCTCATTTGTCAGATATTGGGACAACTTTATAGATTTCTTAAAAAATCTCCCCCCCTCAGGTTGTCGGGGCCATAGCTTGACAACTCTGTGCTGTTGGGATCCCTGCTCCTTCCACTAACTCAATCTGTGGCTTCTGCATTCCCCTGCTCACATCAAGACACTGCCCATATCACAAGAAACCCCGTCCTGTCCCAATCACGTTAGTGGACAGGATTACCGTCTCCCATGAGATAATCACTCATCTTCTGAAATACTCTGCGCTGTCGCGAACAGTCTGATGATCTACAGGTTGTTCTATTCTTCTGGAGATGAAGAATGACTGGGGTCTGTGCACCTTTTCATATTTAAACACAACTTCCAATGATTTTTGTAAGTCACATTAAAGAATGAACACCCGTCTTAAAAGCCTACCTAAATGAAGCCACTCAAAACAGAAGATCTGCTGACTTATCAGCGACTGTCAAGATGATCTCTAATAAGACAGCTCTAACCCTACTTCTCCAATAATAAGCTGGGGAAAAAACAAAAAAAAAAAACAAAAACAAAAACAAAAAAAAAAACTAGCAGTTTTAAACAAGGCATTCATTTTATTCGCGAGAAGCGATTCTGCAATTTCACAATGGAATGATAACAAAAAAAACAAAAAACAATATATATTTATAAAACATTACATCATAAATTGTGTGTACCCCATTTGACCGGGGCGGGTAAGTGGACTATACGGTCTTTTAAAATCCAGACATCAGTGTCCATAAAGGGCGACGGGCACCCACATTCTCCGATATCAGGGAATGATATTGAAGGTTTGCGAAACTTTAAGATTTTTATAGTTAAAAAGACGAGGAGTTTTACGTAACCCCTGAGCGAACAGAGGGATTTATAAACAACCCTTTAAACAAAGGGATTTAAATCGAGAAACCAGAAGAGGCACTGAAATCTCTCAGAGAGAAAGTGCTAAAAACTGTCCAAAGTTTAAAAAAAACCAAAAAAACCAAGATGAGTGGTGGAGCGACGTAGCAGAGTTTCACATCTGGAGCGGGTGAGTTAAGACTATCGATGCAGAGAGATAGGCGTCAGCGGGGAGTTGGGTCTGTCACAGTTTCACAGTTCCTGGGGGGAGGCTGTCATTGCAGAGCCTGTAATACCGGAGGTCATTGACCAAGCGATGCACGCTCTGGGTAAACGAAGGCAGGTCCTGTGTGGGGAAGAGTAAAAGGAAGATTGAATTTAAGAAAAGAGGTTTAAAATCTACCTGCCTCAAAAAGTTATAGCTTGGTGGCTGAACTAATATTCTGTCCCACTAGGAACATCACATGCACAAGTCTCGAGCTCCTAGTGAATTGACGATTTCTCCCTCCCAAAAAAAGAAAGAAACCAATTTACGAAAGACAACAAGCTATTCTTACCCGTTCCATCTTAAAGTTACGGGCAAGGACATTCTTCTGACCGCTGTCCAAGCCCTGGCAGCCGGTTAGGAACTCCGGCAAGAAGGCAGAGAAGAAAGTATTGAAGTCCACAGACGCCATATTGTAGACGGCAATGCCAATTTCCTCCTGTAGGAGGTCATGGGACTTGTGAATAAGGACCTGAAGCAAAACACTGACAAACTGGGGAAGCATCACAGCCCGGAACAGCTTCTGTGAAAGATATAGAACAGACAAACGGTGAGAGGACAAGACTTCAAAGTGGATGAGGCTTCAAAGATCCTTTTACATGGAGAGAAATCACACTGTATTAGGAGGTGGCTACAACATGCTCTCAGAACAGTGGTCAATTGTACCGACTGTAAGACGACACTAGTAATACTATCTCAGTGCTTGCTTCTTCTCCCCGTCACAGGAACTATAATTAGATACCAAGAGGAGATTCATTTGTAAAACTTCTGTAATGTCTCACCTTATGGTACAATTTGTGCTTGCTGTTTAGGGTCTCCAGGTAGCTGAGATTTTGTTTGAAAAGATGGATATCAGGCTGCAGGAACGATTGACCAAATGCCTTAAAAAAAAAAAAAAAAAAAAAAGGAGATTTATAACAAAGCTTTCCATTAGATGGTCACCAAATCTGATCTATAGACCTGCTCTTCCTACAATACATCACAATGCAGCAGGTTCCCACCTCTGGTCATCAAGGACCAGAGGTGCTTGATGACCAGAGGTCCAGCAAACAGTTCAGAGGAGAAAGAAGGGTGTCAACCAGTCTCACCCAGAGTCCACATGAAGTGCAACTATTATCCCACGAACATAGATGCTGCACAGCATTCTTCCTCTGCTTTCTTTATAGGAGATGATTTTGGGTCTGGACTCACCTGCATAACCCCAATAAACTGTGCCTGGTTCTCCATAGGCTCATCGGCTCCATCCCTGTGGACACTGGCCAGAACGGAGGAGCGGTAGAAATACCTCCAGTTGTGGTGGAGAAGCTGGAACAGGAGCTCAAACAGCTCTGCTTTCACGTCCGGGGATGGGCGCTGCAGGGGGATCCAGGAGAGGAGGAAGGGTGTTAGAGACACTAATAGGAAGAGATGAGGAGTACAGGGAACAGTCAGTAGTACCAGTCACTTACCTCTGCAATGATAGGGTACAGCTGCTCCATGCAGAGGGACAGGATACTGGGCAGGAAAGGTTTAAAAGCCTGACCAGGTTCTTGTACTACAACCTGCAGGATCTTCAGAAACCTCTCAACCACGTGGCAGCCAGCGCTGCCCTCCTGTAATATACTCTCTGCCAGCTGCTCTCTGTAAGAAGGTGGCATGGTGAGGATTATTGGAAATAATGTGACTAAACTGTACAATTGATATGGGACAAAACAGCACACTCATTAAATATTAAATTGGTTGAGTATCACACAGAGTCTCATTCATTTTACTACTAAATGTGCCAAGCACCCAGCAAAAAGTACTATCCATTTTATAGTACCAGTGCACATAGCAGGGTCTGTTCCATAACCCTAAATAGCATAAAATAAATAAAAATAATCTGATAAAGGCAAAAGTGGCAGCTTAAAGTGGACTAAAGCAATTTTGAAAAAGCCAACAACAACAGCACACAGCGTAAAACATGAAACCGCAATGTACAGTCATTAACGCACAAACCATTATTGAGAAAAAATGGCTTAAAAACTGTGCCCTTCCCTTTCTCAGGCACAAATGCTTTAGGCGTTCTTTAAATTTAGCTGTTTTTGCAACCAGAAGTTTCTGGGACATTGCGCTCATGTGACCATCTAGAGCCAATGTACTGAAAGCTGGCAGTTTGATGATGTCACAGAATGTTTCTCGTGTGTACCGTGAACATGCTCCTGCCAGGACATAGGGGGCCGGATTCACTAAGGCACGTAAAGGCCGATACATGCGTAAGATCGAACTGTGCACGTCAACAAACAAAACCATACGCCAGAGAACGCAGCAACGTCCAATTCATCTTCAAGCGCTAAGGACCCATAATATAGCCTACAACTTCATGGACAGAAGCGGGAGGGGACTGGACAGACGCATGTAGTCAGTGTACAGCAAGG
Organism: Mixophyes fleayi; assembly: GCF_038048845.1. Classification (NCBI taxonomy): domain Eukaryota; kingdom Metazoa; phylum Chordata; class Amphibia; order Anura; family Limnodynastidae; genus Mixophyes; species Mixophyes fleayi. The sequence goes on from NC_134408.1 coordinate 24,308,733, forward strand.
GCGTGCAAAGCTCAAGTGCACACAGCAGCGTCAGAATCAAGCTTTGGCCACCTCAGGTACGTGTATGTCTGTCACATCACTTGCACCAGCTACAGGTCGGTTATAAGTGCAGATTACTAGTGATGACAGATGTGTGTGTATGTTAGAACGTGCGACTGTAATCAGGAGCACAGTAAAGATGCATTTTATATACAGTAAACATTAACATCCTAATAACTATTCTATTACAGAAAAATAATACAAAATAAAGAAAACCCAACACTTTACGCTTTTAGGGGCATATTCAATTCCGATTCGCGGGATCGCACCGGAACGGCCGCGAACCTAATCCGCGGTACCGCAATAACGTGGATTTTCGTTCGCAGCCCGTAGGGCTGCGTTCGAAAATCCGCGTTATTGCGATACCGTATTACCGGCAGTAGTGCGCGTTACCGCGGATCGGAATTGAATATGCTCCTTAATGTTTTGCCATTGATGACTATATTACTAACAGGTGACGTTAATTAAGACTTATTTTTGGGAGGGGGGTTAGTCGGATGAGCAGAGTGGACCCAGACCCATATTCAACAGCAGATGTGTCTTTACATTCACTCCTTGTTGAGTACAATACGTTTGTTTTGCAGTCATTCCTTTATGAATCAGGCCCGGGTGTTAACACTTATTTATACTCGTGAATATTCATAGTTGATGAAAATATGGTCAACACTGGAATACAAAAGAAGCTATAGAGCTGTAAGACAGCAAATATAAGATACAGGTCTTAGGGAGGATTTAATATCCTTGATTATAACTTATTGTGTGTGACAGGACACAAAATATGAAAGCTTTTATCCTCTAAACAGCACCATGCACTTAGTGGTCATTGACATGAACACAGCAGAATCCCATATACAACCACTTGCAGTCTGCATACTGGAAGTAGGTGGATAACCCGATATTACCTGGTAAACATGTTGAGGAAAGTCTGGATAATCTGCTCAGTGAATGGCACTCCCATCTGCACCCGGAGTCCTTGGAACAAGGCTAAGAAAAAGCTGAGCATTTCTTCCGTCACATCTGCAGAGAGGAAGGTAATCAGAAGATTCCATACACAAGAAGAAAGGCTCACACTCCGCACATAAGTAACCTGGACCTACAAGTAGCCGCATGTTCGCTCAGCCAAATTTTCAGGTCACCTACTTACCGATTCATACGCTGGCTTATGCCCTTTTTTTTTTTAATTGGGTCTAGAGAATGAATTTCACAACATAGTACTCAAAATATTTGATGTCAGTGCCCTTTAAACTGTGCCTAGTACAGAGGACTATCAATATGCTATTTTATCTCAGTGTGCAGGCTATGAATACACTCCCGCAGTTGTGTCTGCTCTCTCATCTTTCCATATTAGACCGCTCCGCAAAGACTTCACACATGCCCTGCCATACCCATCCCTAAGTTACTGTATTGTGACAAGTGTATCCCACCTTTAAACACACTGAGAACCAAAAGACATCCTAGAAACTAAAGTCATATAAATGTATTCTTAATATGCATTCATCCTTTAATATAATTTACATTAGACAAGTTTCAAAACAGACCAAAAAATAAATAAATTAGGATTAGATTTCCATTAAAATAGTTTGTCAGAAATTAGCCTACGGAGCTGAGAGCACATCACATGGAGCTTCCATGTCTGGTAGTGTGGGCTAGTAGGAGTCGAGTTCTCTTAGCCTACGGAGCTGAGGGCACATCACATGGAGCTTCCATGTCTGGTAGTGTGGGCTAGTAGGAGTCGGGTTCTCTTAGCCTACGGAGCTGAATGCACATCACATGGAGCTTCCATGTCTGGTAGTGTGGGCTAGTAGGAGTCGGGTTCTCTTAGCCTACGGAGCTGAGGGCACATCACATGGAGCTTCCATGTCTGGTAGTGTGGGCTAGTAGGAGTCTGGGTTCTCTTTGTAAATGGACAGATTCCTATTGGTGGCGCTTACATCCCATCAGTTAGTGTGTGTCCCATAATCAGATTCTACAGCAGTATAGTTTTGGGATTAGAACTTTTCACCTGTAACAAGCCAAAGTTCAGCACTAATCTCTTGTGTGTAGGTCATGGACAATGACAGAGGCTCTACTTACCTGACTGGTGGATATAAGTCGGGAACAGGGTGAGGGAGAGCTGAGCCGCCTCCTGCATGGACTGGTAACAAATCTGCCGAGGCTTGGTGCCCTCACCAGAGATGTTCTCCACGACATCCCTCAAAACTCCCAGTGTCTGACAGATTACACGCTTAGCTAGAGGAGAAGCGTGCACACGTGTGAGAGTGAAGCATTTACAACAATGAGATAAGAGAAAACAATAGACGGGAATGAAGCTACTCACTGGCCTCCAGTTGACCCTTCCTCTGAGGAGGCGCGCTACCCTTCAGTTGGCGGTAGTCTCTGGTCAGAGCACTCAGTAGGTTGGTGTGGTGACTAGAGCGCTCTCCCCACTGCTGATCTCCCTCAGGGACATTAGGCCATGGGAGGAGCAGGACATTGGATAGAGCGCGACACAACAGCACCTGAGCCTGCATACAGGAGCAAAGCAAAAGAAAGGGAATCGCTCAACATGAAAGCAAAATTAGGACAGTGGTGGCCATGTTGAGGAATGGACCAATATTTAAGACTCGTACTAGGTGTGATAGTAAGGACAGCCAGGGCATGCACTCTGGAGAACAGAATAACCGAGATCAAGTCCTGAGTGGAATTCTCAGCCCCGGGAAGGCTGTGTTAGGACTGGTTGTCTGTGGCTACTTTGCTTGAACTTTGGAAAGGGATATGGTCTAAATATAAACCCTGTGCAATGCCCAAAAAAAACCAAAACATTAAAATATATACAGCCTCCTTTACACCAGGCCTAGTCCAAGACTTGTTCCAGATGGCGGACTGATATGCGAGCTCAGGATGGACCCTACACGGAAAGTAACCCACCTCTTCTGGTAGTCTTTGTGCGGAGCTGTCTGTCACCCGGCTGAACACCTTCTGGACGGCAGGAATGTTGATGAGAAACACTGGCCGCACCGTTGTGGCCACAGAAACTAGTAGATGGCAAGCAGAGAGCAGCAACTTCTCTTGTACCTGGAAAGACAGGAAGAGAGGTGGTAAGGTGCCCACATGTCCCCCTCCAAAAAGACATCTAACCCAGTTCACTTCCACCTTCTCTCACCTTTGTGCTGATGAGCGGGGGAAGGGCTTCCATTGCCGTGGAGATGATGGAAATAAACTGTTCCGGGTTCTGACGCTGAACCTCGCTGTAGAAACGAGCAAGCCAGTGGGAGTAAGCTTGTAACGCTGCCAGCGACTGGGCATGGCTGCAGGGGGAAGCACCAGAGACATTATACCATTAACACAGATAATGCTTCATTATTTACACTTTTCTCTTCCAGTCCCTCACCAACACAATCACACAACCAGCCATAATGAATATAAGTGGCAGTGCCAGAGATACTCACACATCCACAAGATCCGGCTTCAGCACAGATGGCACGGCAGTCTCCATATTGTACAGCTTAATCTCAGAGCCATATAATGTGACTTTGACCAACCTGGGAGAGAGAGACAGGGGATAGGTGAGAATCTTAATCTAATCTGTGACGGAGGACAACGTAATCAGCGTATGCCTTTACCTTTCCACTACAGTTAGAGCATCATTAAAACGCGCTTCAAATACATCCCCGATGAAGTACTCTGCAAGCCGCCCCACGGCCTGGAGAAGAGAGCTGAGGTCCCGCAAAGAGCAGTGTAACCTCCGGCAGTCGTTCTCCGCAGTCACATTGAGACGCTGTTCTGTGGGGACAAGGACATTCATTTACAAACACCACAGGTTATTTTTTGCACAGTATGGTCAACAGGCCACAAATGTAACCAATATGTGCTCTCCGTAGCTCCATCATAGCCGCATTAATGTCGATAAAGGACAATCAATACAATAAGCAATTATTACATAAGTGGGAACTACAACCAAGCTACATACTTCCTGTGCTTCCAGGCAATACACCCCGTGAAACTGATAGATGCATTCTTTGGGACCACCTCTAGGGTGCGCTCTTCCTTACAGTAATGTGACTCAGCTTGCTGTCACAGGGACAGCTAGCCAATCACAAAAGGGTTAGAAAGGGAGCAGTGCAGTCAACCGCGCTGTGTAGGTTACGGCTTCCACCTGTTTCTAGGAACAGGTAAGTATGAGCAATCTGCAGGTGGGTGGAGGTCTCCTTTAAATGGGAAATTAAACCCAGTTTAATTAGTTTTACATAAATGTTCAGTAAAATATATGGTCATAAATCATAACTTATTGATCCAAACGCAGGCTGCAATGCTGCTTCTTCAACTTAAAGAAAATTAAATATAGACCATAAAAACTCAATTAGAACAGCAACTCTAATGACTACGTGGTCATGGTAAATAAATGGTAGAATAATCTCTGAATTAACTAAGCATTATATTTTCAAAAAAAAGCCTCTCGCTGTATCTCTTCCAAACCCTACCAGTTCCTGTCCCTGCCACCCTCCTATCCAACATCCAGAAGGCCCTCACTCGGTTTATTTGGAATCATAGGCCCCCACGGGTATCGGTGGCTGTCCTGAAGAAGCCTATTCCCGGTGGTGGGAGGGGTCTACCCGATATTAAGATGTACTACCTAGCTTCTCACTTCTCTCAAATTGTTGCATCATATGCCCCCTCAGGTTCCATGTCATGGCTGGATCTAGAGGCGGCGCATACTGCCCTCCCTGATCTGACACCACTTTGGGGTTTATCCCCTATACACCGCCCCTCGCCCTCCAAACTCCTTCCCACCATTAAATTTGACGTTAAGATTTGGGATTCCTACTCCTTCAAATTAAAGCTTACATCTGCCCTCTCTCCCCTGACCCCCATCTGGTTTAACCCCATATTCCCTCCCGGTCTCTCTAGATTGAGACACCGTCTCTGGACTCAGGCCGGCCTTAAATTTCCATCAGATTTCTCGAAACAGGGCCAGTGGCTTCCACTAGCTGAGCTCCAGTTTCACTCCCCAGGCCGGACGCTTAGCCCCTTTGAGTTCTTTCAAATCAGCCATTTTTTGCGATCCCTGCCACCCAATCCTATACTGCGTCCCCTCACTCCATTTGAGAACCTATGCAAACACCACCCCATGTCCAAGGGCATGATATCACAACATTATAGTATCTTTCTCAATTCCACTCTTCACCCTCAGCTCCCCCATGAAGTTGAGTGGGAGAGAGATCTCGGCCCTCCGCCAGATGAGGAGGCCTGGGAGGACATGAGACTGGGGATAGCCAAAAGCTCTATATCGACCAGACTAAAAGAAACATCCTATAAAATTTACTATCGCTGGTATTATACCCCCACTCGACTTCACGCAATGTTCCCCTCCGCGTCGCCGGACTGCTGGCGGAATTGCGGCCACAGGGGTTCTATGCTACATATCTGGTGGACTTGTCCAATTATCGCTCCCTTCTGGGACGCGATCCATGGCTTTATCAATACTTTATTTGAGATTCCCGTTGCAAAGGACCCCTGGATCTTTCTCCTTTGTTACCCTCCCCCGGATCTTGATAAATTCGCCCAAAAAACTGACGGCGCACATCCTCACAGCCGCCAAATCTCTTATTGCCCTCAACTGGAAGCGTGCTTCCTCTCCATCTTTTTCGGCCCTTAAAAAACAAATTTGGAATGTGGCAGCAATGGAAGAGATTACTTACCATCTACACGACAGAGGTTACGCTTTCACCCAAGTCTGGGCTCCATGGCAAATGGCGGCAAGCGCGTTTCCCTCTGATACTTTATTTCCCCGTGGAGGCCCATGTGTGGCGAGTGAGTCCCTGCTCCTGCTCTACCAACCCATGACCCTCTAACACACATTCATTACCTTCCCCCTGACTGTACCCCTGCCTAACTTCTGTGGTCTTCCTTCCCACCCCCCCTCTCTTACACCCCCCCCCCCCCCAATTCTATTTTGATGTTGTCTGATCTATGTAAGATAAAGCAAGAAATAATATAAAAAACTGGTCACTTTACAGCTTAAGTTCTCTGTGGATGTCCTTCCAGGATTTCAGTACAATGTAAATGTCTTCCTATGCACACAATGTAACTTTCAGATTTTGTATCTTGTATACCTTGTATTGCTTGACCATTCAAAATAAAGAATTAAAAAAAAAAAAAAAGCCTCTCACAGACATGTTAGCGCTGGAAAACATCAACTTTTACAAAGTAGGTAAACTACGCCTTTATAAGAAAAAAAAATACCTATTTTGAAAGCAAATTAAATTTCAAACATTTTCCCTGAGCGAATGAAACGATGCCATTCTCATACCAGAGTATTGAAGAGTTACTGCTCGTTAATGCCAAGCAAGTTTCTTGCACCTGTTCATACAACGCAGCCAACATTTGACACTTCAGTTGGAGACTATGGAAGATATATTACTTTGTCTAAGCATAGCAAGCAGTGACAGTTCTCACTTGTCACAGAATCTAATACATTACGCCTTCCATTTTGCACGCACAGTCAGTCTATATAAAATCCTTTTGCTTCCACTTGTTCATCATTACCAGAACACATCCCTTCCTTATACAAGACTCTACAGAATCATTCTTCTATATCTTTCCACATTAACTAATGTAATATTATCGGAATGGCCTCACTAGCATGGCTTCTAGACATAAGAAAAATAAAATTACCAAACACAAGAACTGCAACACAAACAAACCCCAGATCTATACATTTTTTGAGAAACTTTGTACGAACAGAATTGAGCCTCCTCTTCTCAGTAAAAAAACTTAAAATGGTTCAAGAAACTTTTTACGATAGAGAGAATATGGATTGGATTCTGACCTCCAAAATAAGAGCAAAAAGATCCAAAATTAATATCCTGGCCATCAGAAGCTCCAAAGGGTGATCCTTCATAGAAAGCCAGTTTAAAATTTCATTATTCACATAGTATACTTCTGTACCTTAATCATCACACTTCAATATCCGCCCTATATAAATTAATAGATGAATATGCTAAACTATCTGGATCTAAAAATATACTCAAAGGCTTTTAATATTCTTATTGTTCTACTTTGGCGTTGTGTAAATATCTGCAGCAGTCCCTGTTTCCGGAGAGCTTGCAATCCAATTCTCTGCCATGGGTGGACAAATGCATTCACATGAACACGCTCACATACTAGGGCCAATGTAGTTAGAAGCCAATTAACCTCCCTGACATGGGAAACACTCTGCACCAGTACTGCTAGGCAGCAATGCTAACCACTCTGCAATCCAGAGATGGTCCTTTCCACTACTCAATAAAATGAGGTGTAACAAGTCACATTATAAGGGCATTTGCCAGTAATACATACCTGCCCCGTTGTTCACTATACACTGCTGCAATCCATGATAAACCTCTAGGTTCTCCTGCAATGCAGCAAACTAGGAGAATAATGGAAGGAAGACAGTATAAATATTATATGTAAGATCACAAACACCAGGGCCGAGTACAGAATACTGAATATCTAAACAGGAAATGGATCCAGGGAATAATCGGATATTAAAACAGTCATTTAGGGCAAGTGGTGAGTAAATGACGATAGCTGAGATCATGAGTGCAGACGTCTCTTATTAGGTTGGGCAGCAGGAGCATGACTTCCCAGCATGCTCTGTTGCGAGATGAATATTCTGCAGTCGCCCACCCAATGTCCAACATACATAATCTTACAAGTTTCCGCAGGGAAAAGTAAAAAAGCAAGAAGTCTATGCAACCCGTCAGGGCTCATGAAAATTTTGTCTATTACAGTGTGGCCAAATGGTGCTAGGTCCAAAACAGATGGGGCTCGATTAGGGTTGTCAGACTATGACCCCATGCATGGTTATAGGCCGGCTCGTCTACCCCAATCAACCACCATTTTCAGCCCCCCATGATTGACATGTGAATAAAGGAAATAGTCAGACATTTACCAGTGTAGTGAAGGCATGGGTGGGGAGCAGCTCCATGATTTTGGCTACCACTTCCAAGCTATGGCGTAGGTATCTCTGCCACTCAGTCTGCTGCTGTGGAACAAAAAAAAAAAAAAAAACACAGGTCAGTATCAAAAATAGCAGATTGGGTCTTGTGAAAGCAAATCTTTGCAACGAAATAAAACTAAGCTTGAAGTCAACGGACGTCTACGACCTGCATTGTATGCAGCATAATCACAAAAAGATCGCTTTACCTTTGTCCATCCATGATCCTAACCCACCACCCCCATGTTAACCACAGGTCAAATTAAAGCGCTGTGCTCTGCTCTCTTCACAATGCCTCATTCGCTGACTTACATCATCATCCAGAGTCTCGTCATCCAACTCCTCCAGCTGTGACTGGTTGTAGCGGAACTGGATTCGGTTCAGCACCTCCGTGAGCAGCAGCACCAGGGCGTCTTCGTACCTGCAACCAATAAATGATGGTATTTAATGGATCTCAGGATTTGGTTACACACACACACACACACACAATCTGGACCCTATGAGACACTCACCTGCTGATGATGGCCTCTCTGTCTTCTAGTCTGTTCCTAATCTTGTTGGTCAGATAGTCTAGAAAAAGTGCCCAGATATCTAGACATGAGAGGTAACCTTCATGTGTGGGCTGTGGAGACATACAAAAGATAGAACAACAATATAACAATTACAACTACGGTGTCCTCACATTAAACGGAGTCAGTTTGGGAGGTACAAAAGTACCTGGTGAAAGGTGTATTTGAAGAGCAGTGCCAGGAACTCCACCACGGGGAACTGGGCGTTAGACTCTATCCTTCTCAGGTGGACACTAACAAAGAGCCGGAGGAAGTCTGTGAACTTCTCCACGTAACTGTAACAATACAAACAAGACATCGGATGTCTGGAGCCGAAAACACAAACAAAAAAAGCCAAAAACACACACAGCCAAGGTAGGTTTGCCGTGGCACTTGTGTGTGCAGATTTAATCAAAATTAAAAATTAGGATTTTTGGTGGGGTGAGAGTGTGAAGGTATTTCAACAAGTATATATAAATTTCATATAGTATTACAGGATCTAGATCAGTTACTAGTGTAGAATACACTTTTTACACACCAAAAATAGTTTTTAGAAAACATAAAAATCAGCAACTGAACCAAACAAGACTGCACAGATAAATAGTTACTAAACAATGCAAAAACGACTAAACATCGGCAGAAGTGATACACAGCGGCCACAAAGTGTGGGAAGAACAAATGAAAACTATTAAAAATGTCAATTCCTAAGCTTTATCTTTGAGCTATTCATCTGAGGTCTGGACACTAAGAAACATGCTTTAAAATCTACAGGTTAATGACCCAACAGAGAATTAGGTTATCAAGGCTAAGAATCACTAAAAACTGTCTTGGAAACCAAGCCCGAGCAACTCTCTGCCTGTAGCCTGGGTGTGGCTGCCCTTCCAGACATCATTTTCTACAATACAATAAACCCATTACCCGCACGTCCCAGAGACCTCTGTAAAAAGACCAATCTGTAAAAGTCTTTAGGACGGGAAACGAGAGTGTATCCAGGGACCCCAAGAAATGTAGGTATCATAAGTGGTATTGAGGGAGGTTCTGATCCACTCCATAGCAGAAACCAAGTAGTTTACATCTGATTTCAGTTAAAGTGGGAATGGCGGATTTACACTTCTAAGCCACACAACAGTGGGTGGCCAGGCAGATATAAGCTTCCGATGCGATTCAAAATTTGGAAGATCTTTTGTGTAACAGAACTAACCAAGGGTCAAGTGACATAGGAGGTAGTAGTCAACAATAAGGCTGACAAAAGTTAGAGCAACGTGAAAATTCCGTTTACTATGGAAGTGACAAGGAGTATACATAAACTTACTATATAATAGACATACCAAGTGCCCCACAGGCTTTATCGGCGGCACATGTAAACTGCGATTGTGTAAAATCTCTCCAGTCAGAATTACGTCACTTCCAATGGACAGAGTGAGATTGCCGGTTTTAAGGCGGCAATGGTCAGACCCGCTGCCTGTATTACATTATACAGGTAGCGGGTCCGACCTTTGCCGCCTTAAAACCGGCAATCTCACTCTGTCCAATCCTAGGAGGGGAAGTAAGCGGAAGAAAAAAAAAAAAAAACAACTTTGGTTCTTCAGATGCCGAGGAGAGAACGGACAGCATTAAGTTAAAAGGAGAAACCCCTGGTAGTAGAATTACCCTCCAGATTACTCTAGTATCCAAGAAGGAAAATACTATCTTGTAGTGGTGTAGGGGGATATCCTCTGGAAAAAATGGTATTTCAGTTTATACAAACCCCTATATTATATTAGAAATATAGATAAGAGTTGTTACCCTATATAACCGATTAACAAATGGACAAAAGAGAAAAAAAAAACACAATGGTCATAATAACAATGCACTTCTGTATAACTCATCTCACAAGATTATTCCTTTATTGAAAGTCAGTAAACCGAAATCATTTATTCTGTAAAATGTAATTATTAAAATCAAGTGAAATAGTAAAAGAAAAAAAATAGTGTAACAAAAATGGTAAGAGATTAAAACGTATTTAATCACGTGTTACACATTTGTTAATAACCAACTTCAATTATTTTTCATAATTAACTATTTGGTAGGTTCTCATTATGAATAAAGATAGGGCTACAGCACACAGCTGTCTACGTTTTATTATTCACCAGTGAGATCTGCAATTCCTTTTATTATCCTCTTCAACTCCGAACACTCCGCAGCTGATGCCCCAAAACGAGCGCTTTATAGATTATTATTAGTCACAGAAATGATTGTTAAAATGTGTGAAGCTTACTCCCAAACGTGTTACATTCCATTAATAACAATTGTTATCTTCGACAGATGTCTAATCAAATTATCATCATCATCGGCACTCCATCACTTATTGTGGGGAGAGAAATATTCTTACATAAACCTGCTACTAAAAATGTATAATATCCATTTATTTAAAGCGCTCACAGCTCGTTTTCCCATAGTCACACCTCTATTCCGGGCATCTTGTTTAAATAGACAAACAGTATTTTAATTCCCTTTCCATTAAATAAACAAAGACTTCTATTCCTATTTAAATAAGCGAAAAAAAAAAGATACATCAATTTCCCCTGGAGGAAAAGTTTAGAAACCTCTGTTAATAAAAAGAAAAATGCTTGTTAAAGATTCCCATACATTTTCCTTCAATAGCTCTGCCTACAATAGTAATCTTCTGTGTTTATTAGACCAGAGCCTCCCTCCTATGTGTATATGATTCTTGCAGATAAATTGCAACATTATAAACCAGGCATGGCCAACCTGCAGCTCTCCTGGTGATGTGAAACTACAAGTCCCAGCATGCCGTTCCGGCTACCAATTGGCTACCTACTTTCAAAGCATGCTGGGGCTTGTAGTTTCACAACACCTGGAGAGCCACGGGTTGGCCAGGCCTGATAGATAGATATAATTTGTTGGGAACAAAGTAATAAAGCCTCCAACTATTATTACTTGTTATATAAAGATTGATCTTGCTTTATAAGACAAGTAACAGCAGTTATTTTAACCAATCCATAAAGTCTCCCTGCTGACATGCTGAGAAGTGACAGAACATAATGCCTCCATTCAGTGTGCTGCCACATTCCCCATATATCTGCATTTTCACTACAATAGTTCTTCCTGGGGACACCAGATAATTACATAATTAGGAAGTGGTCCGCTCAGGGTCCCTTTGTCCAATACTAGATTTTATCTACAGATCTGAATACATCCAGCGTAACAAACATGCAACAGAAGATATCAGGCATCTGTGAGTTATTTAGCACAGGAAACATTTCTGCAAATTTCCATTTGTTAAGAAACGTTAACAGCAGCCATATTCCATAGGCGGAAGGGAAAATAATGAAGCAAGAACCTTTCATCCAATACAAAAATACACATTTAACACACAGTGCGAGAACCTAAGACACTTGAAAGTGAACACAATCTTGCTGGCTGAATGAGTACGTTCTACTGTACTATACATTTATTATGGCGATTCTCACCACTGCTTTGATGACAATCAGGCTGATCAAGGTGCTGTGCGGAGCCATTCAGTTACATCTCCATATAGACACTTAGACTACTGTGTATCATCAAATAAAATGTTCCCCAAACTGAGCTGGAGTGACCTCAGATATAGGCAGATATGGGATCAATTGTCCAGAACGCTCAGGACCTCATCCCAAAACTTGGAGCATCATGGGCAAAATACACTAAAAACGGCATTTAAGAATGACCCATATATTTCTTTACTCTGGCCATGGCATTGTTTCGCAGTGCTCTTCACAGTGACTGCAGGAGGAGACACTTGTTTATCATACCTGTGTGAATAGCAGCAATTCTTTACAGGTTTTCCTCTGGTTAGCAGATTTCAGGATAAGACCTCAGACCTGCACAGTTCTGGTAGTTATTAAATACATATATAGGCTGCTAGCACTAGTGTGATGAAAAGCCATATGTAGAACCTAGAGATACACCAGTCAGTAGATCTCAATGAAAGGTAAGCCCTGTAATGTAATGCACTGTGCTTATACTACATCAGTAGAACAATTTGAAGGATCTCCCTGTCATTAGACAACAGCATATCCTTTATCATCACGGGTGTTTTATTTTAAGCTGTAAATACACAGGTTTCCTTTCTTCCCCTCCCCCAAGTTATGCTTTCTGCAAGGTTTACTACAAGATGTAAGCTACCCAAGTGATGGGATATCATGCATGTTCTTCATTTACAGCTATGAAAAATAAAAAACATTCCTATTTGTTTCATGGTCTCTCAAAGCCACATCGAAGCTGTATCGCTTGTCCTGCAAGTAGAGCAATAAGTAGTAACATGGAAGTTACAGGAGCTGCTCTCACAGATCAATACACCTCAGCAGACAGAACCATACTGGTAAGGAGGCCCCGCCCATATTACTGCACGCGCATGCTAATTGGCCGCAGAGGACATCTGGCTCCCGCGGCACACTCCCCTTGGACAGTTCCCCTATATAAGAGATTCCCCTGTACCAATTATAACTGGGTACCCCAGATAACAACCCCCCCCCCCCTTCCCTATTCACACTGGCCATTGGGCCCTTGCCAGCCTTGGTTTGCTATATAGGTTTTTAAATGGAATGTACATTGAATAAAGCTTGTTGCCTTTTGGAACATTTGGAATAGAAGTCAATGGTTGTTTTTTAATTTGGCTTTATGTAAGTATGTCCTATGTGAAACAGAAATCTTAGCAGTTGTCAATACGCAATAGTGTAACTGTTGCCCGGAAAACGCTTTCCTACCTCTCGTCCAGCTCCTCCAGTCGGCTGCGCACACTGTGTGCGTTAGTCTCTCGTGTAATCCGCTGCAGGAGGTAGAAAGTCTGCTGGCACACACGTAACAGGTATTCCTGGAACTCCAGGGGCACACAATTCTTACACATCAGTTCATTAATACAAGACATGGCCAAGACTCCCAGTCTGTCGCGGTCTCGCTGAGAGGTGGGCAATGTCAATGGTAGGGGAGGGCTGTTGCTACCGCCGTTAACGGTGGCAGAGGAGGTGGGGGTAGCAGGAGTCCTTCGTGACCCGGCATCGCAGCCGAGGCGAGCAAAGTGAAAGATGGTGGTAAGGAGCGAGGGGGTGATGCTGGCGGAAAGGGGGATCCAACTGAAGAGGTGGGAGAGGCACTCCAGGGCCAGGGAACAGATGCGCTCGCTCTCGGCCTCCAGGCTCGGCGGAGGATGGCTCAGCTGTTTGGCCAAGGTGGGGGTGTGTACGAGGTTACTGAGGAGGTCGTCTGGGAGGAGAAAAAAAAAAGGCAAAAAATCCAGAATGAAGGTGGGAGAATTGAACAATCTAAAACCAAAAAGTATAGAGAGATGTATTGGGTACAAAACAAGCAAGCAGATACTATTACAATGCGTATCAGTATACGTAGGCTTCTGTACTATAAAAAGGAAAATATACTCATATTAATAAGGTTAATATTTAACTGTAAGTCTTATGTGAAACATATGGCAATAAGTCACAGAGAAGTATATTACTCCACTTATGAACATCTACCACCATTAGTGACAGCTGCCACTAAGCCAAAATAAATGTACTTGCAGCTTGCCGCCAGTGGGGGCAGCGACAACATTTATGAGCATTCATAATCATCATTTATTTATATAGCGCCACTAATTCCGCAGCGCTGTACAGAGAACTCATTCATATTCAACCTATCAATTTACTATAAATCAGCAATATCACCGAGTCGCGTACAGAACAGACTGTAAGGGATGTCCCTGGTTCCTAGTGAACCAATTGGAAGCATTACATCAGCACACTGCTTTAGTGACTGCATCCTCATGCATTTAGGTTCAGGCCAATACAAAATCCACTGCGTCTAAGTGACTGGTACACTTGAGATATCAGTTCTATGAAATCAGTTCTATTTAGCACAGATTTACTTAGCTAAAACTAATTACCACCACATCTGAGGCATGGGGTATATGCATTTTGTTTTTAGAAAATAATAAAACAATACTCAAGTAGTACGATAGACATTATTCAGCTACCAGCATTCAAAGTCTTATTACTGTCCATTCTTGACCTTGGTTCTGCCTAACAAGTATGGAATCCCTGACCATGTCATTATGTCTACACATACCAAGGACACCTCCAGCAAGGCACGAGTCATTAGCTCACACCACCCGCAGCTGGCACCGACCCATCTAACCCAGCCTGAGCTCTCCAAGGATTTCATTTGCAGGAAGAGCATTATTTGTCTTTTCATGCAAAGCTATAAACACTGCAGATTTTATTTTGTGCAACAAGATAAATGGTACTGCCTGTAATCATAAAAACTCTCAAAATAATCTGCACTGCTGTGAACAATCCATTGATCTAATTGGCTACCAGTTGTTATACCTGCAAATCATTTAAAAACTGGGGACACTCGACTGTGCAGGTAAAGAGGACCAATAGCAAAAAGGTGATCTACCCTAGCTAAGTAAAGTTTAAGAATGACACACTGATTGGTTGCTAAGGGCAACAACACATTTCCCTGTACTATTTTCTAAGTGTTTTCACAAACGTCCCCAGGCAATGACTAAAATAGACTGTAGCATTGCAAAGAGAGGATAGAAGGTGGCATATTTAGGTTCTATTGGAATTATCCTCTGGTACTTTATAATGAAAGTATTTATTACAAATCTATTCCCAATGACGTTAGAAATCCGGATATTGGAAAGACGAGTGTGTGACTTCTCTCCTTCTCCTACTGCACAGGCTTTCAGTGATGGCTTCATTTCTATTAAAATGGTTTCACTCTCACAACATTAAATTTAACAGCTGTACAATAGCCACTTTCTTATATAAATCTCTCTCTCTCGAGTTATTTATTTCAAAGGCGATGCAAAAATTAAAGGTTTGTTATAGTGGACGTGTCACAGACACACAGCAGAGGCAGCCTGAGGCAATATTCAGTATAAATACTGGGAACTGATGACTTCATCGAGGCACAATGTGCCTCCTGCCTCAGTTATATCACTAGTACTGAATGAATACATAGGAAGGATATCGATTCAAAATGGCTGCCCTCATTGTGTACAGATGAACCATTTTAAACATGATTTCCATAGCACAAATGTGCTTTAACCTACATCAAGGAGTCAAATGTTTGCTTTCATTTGCCCAAAAGCATTAGACTAATCATAGACTACACTAATGTCCTCCAAAAGCTAAAGTTTCTGTCAGGTTTGAGTGTGCGGCCCTCCCTGCCACCTTGACTAGAGCAGCATCCAGGAACCTACTGACAGGGAAAGCATTAGGGCGAGTTACACAAGGGAACCACAGATGCTTTCGTGAACAGGAAGGAAATAAGCAACACACAGACTCTACTGATCTGAGGCGAAATGTCAGACATGCCGGAAGAGACACTGGAGCCATATGTTAAAGGATAAAAACAAATGTAAATAAACTAAAACACTCCAGCTTTGAGTACTAGAGCAGTACTAACATGTCTCCTCACTTTGAGACAAACCGCCATCTTATTGTAGCACTTCAGTCTGTGTCCCCTTCCTCAGACCCTCAGTAACTAGCTATGGGAGGAGGATGCCTCTTAGAAAGCCCCTGTCACACAACACACAGCTCTCCAGCTACTACAATTACCAATATCCTATACCAGAAAGGAGGGACCTATAGCTCTCCCTGACTCCCAACTACCAGCGCAGATAGAATAAGAACAGAGTATCCATAGACCACGACAGACATTGGGGGACTATCTGCACTCCAATATCGACAGGAGAAATTCAAAACGCCTCTCTGACAAATTGTGGATAGAAATGTGTCCACAGTAGGGATGGTCATGCATAGAGCACGGACCAATCACTTTTAAACAATCAGATTTAATATTAAATTCAGTTTAGGGGGATGCTGTGCACTTGCTCCATAACTCTAGGCTTTTCATGTCATAACTTCTTGTCTAGAGTCCAGCACATGAGTGTGGAAGTGGGTGCACGGCTTGTCCACTCGACCAGCAGAAATCGTTACCATATAGTAACAAGAGGCTTGTTAGAGGCCCTGGTTCTCATCCCAACAACAGCTCTTTGTAATGCAAATGTCAATTTTTTCATTCTGTCTCAGTCTCCAAAAAGGAGCAAACTTGACTGGGAAACACAATTGAAAACATCTGCATGGAAAAAAGGTCAAAGCTAAGCGACTTCTGTGACATTAAGGTCCTAAATTGACAAATCTGTAACCGGTTTTTAATTGCTGTATTATTTTATTTATGTGAAGGATGTAATCACTTAATAGCTACAAACTTACAGGAACAGCAAGGGGCAGCCATTGTGGGGACTGAACCAATATTTGTAAGCAGCCTAATGAGGGACATCACTGCCCCCCAAGGGAACTGGTAGGCTGCCCCCCTTAGGAATATTGGTTCAGTCCACAAAATGGCCATTTTAGCCCCGTACAGGAGACAAGTGCATATTCAAATAGTTTGTGACAACACCAAGGAAACTTTATGTTAGTCTGGCAATTACCACACATTAACCATACTGGCCAAAAGACATTTCCCAAGATCCATGTTAAACACAATAAAGTTTGATATGTAATTATCTCCCTTTAATACCTTTATCACCGATAGATAATAGCCATTTTCATCAAAATTCTGTATCTATTGTCCATATATCCACAACAACCTACTCCTCTGCTTGTGACTATAGTCAGGTGACCGCAAGCAATAATCTCTTAGCTTGGGTCAATTCACAAATGACTCAACTGGCTATAGACATTGACCACTAGAAATGGGGCATATGGCGATCACAGAGAATGACCAAATCGCAAGCCAACCCACTTGGGATTATGTTTGGGCTGAAGGATTATTTCTATCGCAGACATGGTGCAATTTTTGACCAGTTTGGTGAAAAACAACCAAACTGCCCAAATGGATCTCAGTGTGCAACCAGCTTCAGTCTTTTATACACATACAATAGCAAGCTACGGTAGGGTGTACGAGAAGGGTCTAGAAGTCAGCCCATTTATTTACCGGCATCTGAAGCAGTGGGGGAAGGTGGAGGCGTGGCTGCAGTAACACTGTTCTTTTCCCAAATACTTTCCAGGACTCCTGCGAGTGACAAACAAGCGATATATTATATCAAGCACCAGCATAAACTGACTTCTCACAGAGTACAAGGTTATGCAACATCTAAAAATAAATGTAAAATAAAATATTTTGAGTCACGTAAATATTATATATTTGGAAGTTACAATATTCCCAGCCTGCCATAGCCCTTACCACAATTCGGAGCCTTACCCGTCAGCAGCCCTAGCACGGTTGGCACTTGTTCCAGCAGCAGTTTACGAAGTTCCTCTTTCCTGGCCACACTGAGGTCCTCCCGTGGACAAGCCAACTCCTCAGACGCAGTCTTCAACATGATCAGACCAAGTGGCGTGGTGCTGGGCGTCTGGATCAGCTACGATAGGGGAGATACAAGCTCATAGTGAGGTGTGCTGCATACACTGGCTGTCTACAGATGCCATACACAGATCCAGGTCCTCTCTCACCTGTAGAATGTTGGTGAAGAAGTTGTGGTAGAACATGGGCCAGTCTTGTCTGCCCATGTCCACGATGACTTTACACAGCTTGTTGCAGATAAAGCCTGGGAGAGCCTTGTGTTGGCTCAGGAGAAGCTTTGGCAGAGAGCTGCGGATCTCCATCTTCTCTTCTGAGGGGACCCCAAGCCACATCTTACTGATCAGGTTCTGCAGGATGAAAATCAGCAAATGTCATAGGCTATGTGGACAGGTCTTTTACCCATCTGCACCCTAAAAATCTGCAGAGCATCAAAATTTGTACCCGCTAAGGTCTAGCCATGTGCAGGAAGCTATTTATTCACTGTGGAGCAATAGAGAATGATGATGATAATTATAGATAATGACAGCCAGACACCGCGTCACGCGGCTGATGAGCCAACGACGAGGTCGGATTCAAAATTCTGAGTTTATTTGACTATAGTTGTGCATTGATTTCCTACTTTTGGGAAGTGGCTATGTGCAGATGCTTTGCACAACTATTTATAAGGGTTAAAATAAAAAATAAAGCAGTATAGTGCTGAGAATGACTCAAGATTTAGGTTTAAATAAACATAACTGAAAAAGGAGGTGTTAAATTTCAAAATATGTTAAAATATTTTGGTATATATATTTTAAATAGATTACACATCATCACCATTTATTTATATAGCGTCACTAATTCCGCAGCGCTGCACAGAGAACTCACTCACATCAGTCCCTGCCCCATTAGAGCTTACAGTCTAAATTCTCTAACATACACACTCACGGACTAGGGTCAATTTGATAGGAGCAAATTAACCTACTCATATGTTTTTGGATTGTGGGAGGAAACCAACACAAACACGGGGAGAACATACAAACTCCACACAGATAAGGGTATAGTCAGGAATCATACTCATGACCCCAGCGCTGCGAGGCAGAAGTACCAACCACTAAGCCACCGTGCTGCCCATAAATAACAGTAATTAATTGCTATTAGGAACCATCGATACTAGCAATTATCCATGGAAGATCTAACACATACTACAACATGCCAGCATGTAGCTTTTAATGTGATGGAATGTGTACACAAGAACTTTCCTATTCTACTTTGAAGTAAGGGAGCAAGAGGCAAACACTAGTAAATGGAAACAATTGTCAACATACTGTTAGGCCGGAATTTCCGATAAAGCAGAGGTTAAAAGAAGAGGATTCCTCAATTCAACTCCACTGACAAACAATGAATGAAAATAAATGTCCACATAACTATAGTGCACACCGGCTAACAGATGGAAGCTGTGAAGAGCATAATACCTAATTCTTAGAATGGCCTGCATAGGACTCAGAGTGTGATTCCCTAGTGGGGAGGGGGGGGGGAGGTCAAATGGGAACGTGCATGTTGAACAGAGTAAACTTATTAACATTATTAACTATATCTCAGCATCTCAACATATTTTGGCCCATGTAATTACATATTTTCCTTTTTATTTCTTCTAAAATACCGATTGTTGAAACCTATTTATGTTATAATTAGGTCATGATAGGGACATCAGGACTGATAGTTTGTACATTCATATTTTTATTACAGTGGTATATGCACAAGTCACACCATTCTGCACACTAATCAGCATTTTACATTTACATTTGTAACATGCTTTTTGCAAAAACATAATTATTCCCCAGATATTTATACAGGTTGTTCATCAGCTGTGCAAATTAAGGAGTTAAAAAGTCCTGAATATATTTTTTTTGAACTTATGTAGCAAATTGAACCAAGGAGTACAATTGTCCAACTAGCTTTGCCTGGGTAGTGATGCCTGGGAGAGAATATATTGTAGAGATCAACCCGATCTGGTAAGTCCTCCTCCAACCCTCACTTCTGCAACAGTGAGGGGAGGCCGACTTCACTCCTGTCAACAGCGCTTTGTCAAAACTCTTCCACTGAGCACCATAGATGTTGGATATCCTGCATTTATATCTTACTTCTCAAGTTACCCTTTAAACACTTGTCAAAATAGTCTGACAAACACCATTTCTAGATGCATGCAGTCTCAACACTTGTTGGACAGACCATGCGTGAGACAAGCTGCATTCCTTATCCAACCATCGGTTACCCGGTTGGCTTCAACCATGCGCTCATCGTCCGCGGGAGTCAAACGCTCACAAAAGCTAAAGGACTCTGGGAGTTTGACTCAAGTCATGTCCAGTGACTATATCATATGGTGGGGGTGCGGGTGGGGAGGGGTGAATTGTCCTGTAGACACAACATTGGAAAGAAGAAAGAAGTATATACACACCCCCAACAGGCCGGCCCGCAATACCCTTAAGATGCAGCTACATATTCATGTAACAAGTGAGGAGATCTCACCTCAAAAACGCTGAGACTGTACATCAGGACATAGTCATTGTGTGAGCTGGACAGGAAGTAGAAGCAGAACCTCCAGGCTCCAAGCTGCTGAGCAAAGTTATTCAGCAGAGACTCTGTGTAGGAGGAGGAACAGGGTGAGATATGCAGGTAAACACAACAAAAATATTTTAAAAGGAACACTATCTGCTGTACTGAAATAATAAAGTGTAAAGTATATATTGCTTCCATTTTACTGATATGGAACGGTTATTTGTGCAGGTCTACCAAGTCAATATGGTTAGCGAGAATACAACTACCTATTATCTTACAGTACAGTACATAGTGACAAGACATTTAAACAGTGTACACATGCAAAGACCTGGATATTAGGCTGGCTACATATAGGACAGGACCAATATACAACAAAAAGAGGTGGCAGTGGGGGATCTGAATCCCAGCGAGACGCTACCCCTGGTGATTTATAGGAGGGTGGAGAAAGGCGGTCGGCGTCCTGTGGTGGTAACTGCAGAGATTTGCTTCTGTTTGTTCCAGTGGGGTAAGCGCACACCCACAGGGAAATCGGAAATTGTACATGGATTTCAATATTGTATTTTCCGTTTTGCTATCCAGATTTATCTGGTAATAAAGATCATTTGTTTTATGTTTATATTAGGGTCTTGTTACATTACACACAAGTATCAATCATTGGAAACTTTGCAATCAAATGCGCCATTAACATCCTCTTTTTGTTGCATTGTTATACGAATTGTGCTTTTTCTGGATGAGAACCAGTGAAGATTGCTGCATGTGAACGAAGCAGAAGTCAATCTATAAAAAACAGTATTGTTTTGTTTATTTTGCTTAGGACCAATATACAGTTTTTCCACACATGTAGGTGGCTAAAATTGATACGATACTACTGTTCCCCTACTCAGACCGAATCACTACGGCTTCATGGGTGCAAGAAGAAGACTGCAAACCTAGGTCGATAGCTGTCATGCTCCGATCACTAGCTTATCAAACTCACTACTATCAGGTATAGCGCCCATTTACTTGTGTGATAATTGCTGTGACACTATTGTGCCAGCACTAAATACAAGCAAGTAAAACAGTGTGTGGCTGTAACTGTTCTGATCTGGATCTGACACTTGGGCGTAGTGCACAACGGCATGGCCGTCTATTCTAGCTAGAATATACATGCTGGACAAATGGCAAAGCCTCATCCCAGCTTTCTTCCTTACTGGATCAAATTGCAGGTTTGACAAACACACAGTTTGGATACAATTTATAGCCAAACTAGACAAACACAGGCCAATCATTCATAATCTGTAGGACCCAATTTCCACCGCCTGTCCACTGGCACAATCAACAGGACATATGCTGTGGGTTTCACAGAAGATATCCATGGCACACACATGAACGGTTAGAGAGGCAGGCTTCCTTGCCATGCTCTCAGAGGACATGTGCATGCATGTTTCAGCCTTGGATTGCCCACCGAGGCAAATTTAGACAGACATTCTGGACTGCACATTACCCTGAGGCTCTCAGTCTCCAGAATGTACATATAATCCAGCATTACAATTTCTGGGCAACAACCCTTCTAACGTAAAAACTGCATTACTGACCATTTCTTAGTGCAGGTGAATATTTCCCCCTGCCCAATCAAATAATAAACAAAAAATATTTAGCCAACAATGTCAACATAAGAACTAATAAGCCTGCAGGCATGTTACCCAGAGTAATTCTTTCCAAAAGAGTACAACCTCTATTCTATAATCAATCATTTCCAGAATTATCGGCTTCTCTACAGCCTACTGCCAACAATAAAACATAGTACCTCAAAACCTCTTACTAAAATCTACCACCACTCATTAACCTGCCCAGCTAGAGCAGTTTATACAATCCTCAGTATGCCCAACCGCAGCATCAGCACCAGAGCCAACATCATCCGAGGGAAAAGTGACAAATATGCAAAATAAGCCAAAAACCACATGCACAAAAGCCACCTACAAGAACTGTCAATCACAATACTATCTTACCGATTTCTCTCTTCCGTTCATTGGATGTACTTGTGTGAAAAAATTCACTCATAAGACTCTCCAGGGCTCTCAATGAGGCCTCCTCTGACGCCTGGAAACAAAAATGTGTTTTTAAAAGGACCTCGACATCTGGTTAATATAAAGATCTATTCATTTTATCCAAGAACACTAGTTTGCAAAATATGTTCAGCGAGTAATTTCATACATATTTTAAAAGTTATATTACACTGCATCAAAGTAAAATTGTAGCACTTATGGGTCAAAGTGATTGCTTCATAGCTTCTAAAAAAACATTAAGGGGTAGATATATCAAACCTTCTAAAAAGGAAACGTTGTGCTGTTGCCCATACCGACCAGATTTTAGCTATAATTTATCTAGTACAGTCTAGATAAATGATAACTAGAACCTGTTTGGTTGCTATGGGCAACACTTCCACTTTTCCCTTTTAGAAACAAGAGTACTCAGTGTGTCATAACAAAAATCATGTTCGTGGCATGGTTATGTTTAAAGTCTACCTGTACCTACATGCAAACAGGCAACCATTAAGTGTTGAACAAGTATTCAGTCATTTAAAGCAGCAATCCCTTTAAAAAGAAAAAAAAATAAATCAGGTGTTTTCTTTTTAACATAATTTACTGCAGCGGGCTATATGAGGAATGTTGGTATTCACCATTTGTCTTCCAGGCTGCTATTAGTGATTGACGATTTTGGACTACCATGACAACCATAGTCCTATGATACATGATGTAGTGAGCTGCGAGGCTTTGGAACTCCCCTCTGAGCTCTGTCTGCCCCGCCATTACATGACATACTGAGAGCTGTGAGCCTGTGTATGTGCAGACTGCCTCTTTTGGTTGCTAACCAGAGGGCTTTTGAAAAGGAGATAATTATTTGTAGGATGGTAACAAACAAAAATGATTTAAAAAGGCACTTAACTTGTTATTTAAAGAAAACAAATAAATCTATGTGGAATTGCTGCTTTAATTCGCTAACGACTAATGACATCACTGAGATATGAAACAGTGTCTCTTACCTCAGTGACTTCACTAGTCACTAGTCACTATTAAATTGACTATAGTATCACAATTGTTTCAGCCAACAAAAATGGGTGCCTCAGCCTTTTTTGTATAGTTTGCCTTGCTTCCTGTATAAACCACCATGTTTTAAAAGGTCACATTTACTGATATGACAATGTCTCTATAGACCACTGCAAAAATGATTGCCACTTCAGTTATTTAGATACAGTCAGATGAGGAAAGGCAGCTCCAAATGAAGACAACTGTCACCATTTCTGCAAGACAGCAAATTTACACAGAAATTGCCAAACCACGACTAACAGAATAAATGTTCATTTGATAACATCAGTATTTTCAGAATGACAGACACACATTAATATAGGTGTAAATTTAACCCATTTCACCTGGGACATAACTTGTTCCTGCATTTAGTACCATCTTCCTAGCTGGACTAACCTGGGCTCAACCGAGTTATGTAGAGAACTTGATGTACATCAACTAATGAACTGTGTCCAGGAAAAGTTAGTGTTGAGTTCCTGAGAAGTCAGGTATACCCAACCCCCTCACAGATGAAATGGGTCAGGTTGACATCTCTGTTTTAATGGCAAAATCAAATTCATAGATCGTCCATGAAGTAAGGTATACAAGTGTGTGAACCATATATATATATATATATATATATATATATATATATATATATATATATATATATACACACACACACACACACACACTATATACAAAGGCTACTCCTCAACCAGCAAAAATACAGCTTAAAATGAGTGCAGTAATGATTTCAGCCAGGACTCACCATGCTGGTATTTGTTCTCACTCTGGTCACTCAGCGCCACCGTCACTTCCACAGCTCATGTCACACTACCTGACAGATATGACCCCCCGCCCCCCCCACTCGCCCCACAATAAAACACAATGGATGCCCACCAATTGAATATAAAATGGCACTGTAACGTATCAGCACCACTACAAGCTACTAAGTAGCTATATAGGATGTCAATATAAAAAAATTATTTCATTAGAACCATCTCATAAGTAAAACAGATCACTTTCTAAAATATTATATACACCCCCTGGGGGGGCTTCCCCTCTACCACCCCAAATTTGGAAATAAACTATAGAGGGCACTCCATTACTAACCATGGAGGGAGAGGGGGGGTGTGGAGCATGTGTCAGATGTTGTCTGAACTATATATAATAGACATACATATATGATCAGAGGATGGGGGGGTTATACTACAGGTAATGGGAGATAACTGGATTATGTACAGTTAATTTAGGCAGATATGAATGGTGAAGGCATAAAATGGTCGGAACACGCAGACAGGGTCAGTAAGAGAAAGAGTACGCAGATAAATGGCACATGTGCCTCTTGTGGCCCTTCTCTGTGACAGGGGCCACACCCAGCAAGTGATAATTGTTTGGGGGTCAGGGGTCAGCCTTCACCACTCCCAAGGGGGGCTCTTTCGATCCGCGCTTTCCGGTTCCGGTCCTGTAGGGGAGGGGTTGGTCCCGCCGATTTCCCTTCTCGTCCCCTTGTTAATTGACAGCGCCGTAAAGCCCCGCTTCACCGGAAGTCATCCTGGCCGGGCCGGGACCGGAGCCAATCAGATAACGGCGATGAGAAAGTGAGGCGTGATCTCAAAGCACGATAATCCAATCAGCGTGGCAGGAGAGTGTGGCCGCCATGTTGGTGGAGGAAGATCGTGTCTCAGTTCCAAGAGCCGGCCAATGACAGTTGAGGAAAGCGGGCTCGCTGCGTAGCCTGTAAGTGTCACGTGTCTCGCGGCTGCGCCTCTGTCCGCCATGTTAGTAGAGGATGTTTTTCTCCACACCTGACAGACATCACTCACTGAATTATTGGAATAAGTATTATGAGCAGAATTACAATAGCAAATCAGTTGTAGTAAATATAATCACAGACATTTCATTTTCCTTTTATAATGGTATAACTCAGTTGTAGGTCACAACAGTTATTTGGGGAACTACAAGTCCCAGCATGCCCTTCTAGCTATCAACAGGTTGTCAACTGGCAAAGCATGCTGGGGCTTGTAGTTTCACAACATCTGGAGGGCCGCAGGTTGGACAGGCCTGCACTAGACAATGTGGTCCAGGTGGAAAACCCACTCAGAAGTCCAAAGACAACAATGTATGAGGGCATACTCAGTCTTCCAGCATTTGGAAATGATGTGCTGTCTCTACCACTGTGCGCCTGGACATACGTGCGGGTATTGTGATTAATTATCCTAATGTTTGGACAATATTCAGAGCAGATTTAGACATGCCAACATGACCCATTTCATGGGAGAGATTTGTTTGACTCTGGATTTCCCATTTAATTTATGCCTGACCTCCCCTGGCTCAGTAAACTAGATGATCTCAAACTTCACTTATACCCTAATCGTTAATTCATGCCAAAAGTAAACCGTAAATCCTGAACCATACAAATATCTTCCACATGTTGGCACTTTATGAGCAAATTTTAATATACCGTTCACTAAATGCCCATCTAAACAAGCACAAGGGGTAATGCAGATGAAGGTGAGAGATTTGGAATTAATGAATGTATAAGAAGTGTTTGTAAAGATAAGTAAATACAGGTAACACCAATAGGAATGTAAGAAGGTTGAGGGCAGATAATTTTGTACAAGGTGGAATGGATCACCGATCCCATTGCCTGCCATATACAATTGGGTTAGTGAGCAGGTGGGGATTAGCATGTCTGCAAGGAGCAGGGTTTAGTAGACTGAGTGGTACTTGCTTTAAGTGGATATGCAGACAGATAACTGGAGAGCACATAGATGAGTGAGAGTTATGCCTGTGTTAATGTAGCCTATGTGTATCTCTGAGTTAGTGCAGAGTTTGTGTCACTGGGACGGATTTTCCCAGGACTGTCCAGAATTTGGTCTGCTGGTGATGGGGATAGGGCTTTCCCAAAAACGGCATTGGTATGGACAGATCTGAGTGTGGTGTGGTTGTATCAGGGACTTGGCCTATATGGTTCCTAAATTTAATTCCAAAGTTGGCAAGTATGCTTTTGGAATGTGGTGAAATCTGCCATTACAAATATGAGATGTATTCTACACCAATAACGCCCAAATGAATGACAATGTAAAACTGCAGAGTTTAACTCAAGATATCAAAATCAGTGTCTGTGGCTGCACAAGTCATCCCTTTAATTCCTGACACATTAAGTCCAAGGTCACATAAACATTTTAGAACGGCAAAATATTTTGACCAGGAAACCGCAGAGTTCTAAAGTGAGTATATACTTTGATACACTTGTTTATTTATCCTTTGTAATCAGTTCTCTCACATGTATACTTTACATATAGGTTAATGTATTATAAATCATATTCTTCATGGTAGACCACTATAATTACAGTCATAAATAGAAGTTTATACTGTTGTTACTACTTCCAGAATGGGTCTGCGTGTGTCATTCCTTATCCCAGGTTGGCAATTAATTCACAAGTGTCTGTACACTGTCTGCAACATTTTACTTGTTCACCAACTATTAGACAAGTGCTAGATATCATGTCATTTTTCAGGGCCCTCACAAGTGGCCCTTGGTCTCACAAGATTACATTACTTTTGCAGAGAAGCATCAGACCAGAGAAGAAATATACAGTGGCCAAAGAGCCAATCCAGCAGGTGAACCTGTGGCTGACAAGCTGGTAAGAAGACCTGATACACACTTGTGTTAGTAACTGTGCAGTGACGTGACATATATGATAGGACTGCCAGTTGCCCAATACTGTATTAGATTATCCATTGTTGGGCTTTGTTTAGGATCTACTAGGACAGAATTGTTTTTTAGCATTAAAAATCATTAACTTAGAGTGCTAAATCACCTAAAGTACAGCACATGATAATGACTGCAAAAACAGTCCAATAGCGATCTTTCATTTTGACCAGATTATTATTGCACATATGCAAGTGCTTATCCTGCAGTGTGTTCTCCCTGTCTGCATATGGAAATTACCGTATAGCCAGAGCGGGTTTATACCCATATTCAAATTGAAACGTTTCTTGAGATCCTCTTGTACTTGAATAAGAGCATACGTGTGTGCAATTTCCATCTGATTTTAAAAAACGCAAATTGTGTTCACTTTGTGTTCCTTGATAAATCAGGCCCACATTGTTTCATGTTATACCTCATACAAAAAGGGATATGTGTCCTGGTGTTTGTGTGTAAGGAAAGGGGAACTATCTTTGTCTGGATATCTGTGTATGAGGAGGATGGGAGGTCTCTGTGTCCTGATGCCTCTTTATTTGGAGAAGGGAATATGTCTGTGAACTGTGTGTGTATAAGGAGAAGGTGAGAGATCTGTGTCCTGATGTCTGTGTATTAGCAGCAGGAGAGAGGTCTGTGTTCAGATGTCTCTGTATAAGGAAGAGGTGAGAGGTCTGTGTCCTGATGTCTGTGTTTAAGGAAGAGGTGAGAGATCTGTGTCCTGATGTCTGTGTATAAGGAGGAGGGGAGAGATCTGTGTCCTGATGTCTGTGTATAAGGAGGATGTGAGATGTCTGTGAATTAGGAAGAGGTGAGAGGTCTGTATATGTGTATAAGGAACAGTGGGAGAGACCTATGTATTAGAAGGAGGGGAGAGAACTGTGTCCTGATATCTGTGCATTAGACGTGTGTGAGGGAGGGTCTGTGTTCCAATGTTTGTGTATTAGAAGTGGGTTGGGGTCTCTGTCCTGATATCTGTGTATTAGAAGTGTATGTGTGGATGAGTTTTGGTGGTTTGGGGGGAGAGGTATCTTTGTCCTGATGTCTGTGAAGTGTTTCAGCTGCGCTCTGTTCTTTCAGATATCTGACATTCTTGTATTGTCCTGGGGGGGCTGTCATGTTACATCTTGTTCTTGCACCGCTCTAATTCTGTGGTCTGCAGTCACACAACAGCCCCCAGCAAGTGGTAGACAAATAAATAGCATGTATTTCAATATTTGTTTTTGTTATATGTCTCCATCAGTGCGTTTACATGTTTGTCACATTGGCGTATAAGGTTCACATTACTTTGTACATCCTCGTACATTTATATGTCTGTTAATTTCTAAGTGTGCCAGTGGCTGAAATTGTGCAAGCTGTGAAGTCTCTGCAGAATGAATCTGTCAGACCAATGTCAAACATTACATTCTATACTGAGCACCATTAACTTACTCCTGGCTTGGAATAACATGTGCAAAACAGGTGTCAATATTATCAGTTAGTGTGAGGATACCGGACTTATGTATAGCTGTTATGCACACTCAGCACTAGCTGGTCAGCCTGAAGGCCGCCTTATGCGATGGCTGAGGGTACCTGGTACCTCTGTGAGCACTTAGACAAACCAGAGAGAAATTATAAGGGCACTTTATCTGATATCAAAAATAGATATAACAAACACACAGGAATAATCATGGGGCAGCACGGTGCTCCGGTTTCCTACACACTCCAAAAACATACTAGTAGGTTAATTGGCTGCTATCAATTTGACCCTAGTCTCTCTCTGTCTGTGTGTGTGTTAGGGAATTTAGACTGTAAGCTCCAATGGGGCAGGGACTGATGTGAATGAGTTCTCTGTACAGCGCTGTGTAATTAGTTGCGCTATATAGATAACTGATGATGATGATGATTACTGGTAACAAAAGCCAGGGTTTCATCACATATAGAGCTTCCTTTTCCCTACCTTAAAGAGGCTATAATAAATGTTTCCCTTGGAGCATTGTCCTAATTACAGAGCGACAGTATTGAAGCCCAATGTCCTCCTGCTTTTGGCTAATCAACCTAACAAGATTAAAAACTTAAAATACTGGTGGGTGTTTGAGCATGGTACCCAATCAGGCAGAGAGGGGAGATGGTCATGAGTCAATCACTCAGGACTTGGTTTGACTGGGTCAGTGGGCAGAGGCTATATGAGCGTGTCCACCTAATTCCTTCCCTGGTTGTTCCAGGACCATATAGCGCTGTTCGTGCCAACTGGAGAGTTTACAATACAGAGTCATTACATATTAATATTTAGTAACACGGGCTGGTTCTAGTCATAGGGGCAATGAATATTTCAGATGAAGATTTGACCATAATATACTATAACCTTTGATTTCCCACATATCTGTTTCAACACAGTTTCCTTAACACTGGAAAATCTTCCATTGGAGATTTTTGACACAAACACCAAGATAGACTATCAGAGGAGTCCCCACCCTGGAATGTAGTTGTCAAGATGATACCTTCCTCTATTACAGAATAGATGCTAAGACACATGATAACAGGCCCATAGTATACAATGAGATTAACACCCCCCTCCTGCTGACAAAGGAATGCAATTTGTGAAGATGTCTCCATCCCTCGTTGCTGCCAAAGGAAGGCTCAATAACATGTGATTTGCTATGTACAGGCCCTCGTTCATACTGCTGCTACTCACAATACAGTTACTGAATTACAATATTATACCAGGCGCACTGTACTAATAATAGGAATAACTATATCTGTGAGCCCACCTGGCAACATTTAAGAACATGTAAAACATCAAATTTCAAAATACATGCAACACAATAGATTAATTTATGCAATTACTATATTACTGTGTTAGGGCTGCGGCTAAGTTTTTAGAACCGGACAAGTAGAGGTCTTCACCTTTAACAGCTGCCTTTCCCATAGAACAAGATGTGTTCGGAGCTACTCAGATGCCCCCAGAACTTAACTCTAGTTTAGTAGAATCTTATCAGTATAACTGCAGCGAAGCGGAATACTGGAGGCAGAAACCATGGACAAGCCTAGGTCGTGGGTCCATAGCAGGCAGGAAAGTCAGTATCTAAGCCGAAAGTCGGGGTAGGTAGCAAACACAGAAAATCCTGGAAACAGGCAAATGGTCAAAAGGGCACAGGCAAACGAGCAGGGGGTCAAAACAGGTAAATAAATCTAGGACAGCAAGATATCCAAAGGAGCAGGTCAGCAAACTGTGAGGCACACAAACGCCATAACCGGCAGGGAGGCTAAGCCCTCCCTGTCTTAAATACAAAAGCTGTCCATTGAGGAAACAGGCACTCAGCCTGTGAATAATCAGCCCAAGGGGTTGATTAATGAATTAAATCCTAGCAAATGTGCACGTGCCCAGCTGGCACTCTTGCCGGAACGCAGCGCTAATTCGAATGGAAGAGCGTCCCGACCATTGCCTAGGAGACGGTTGGGACGGCAATGCATTAAGTGATGTCCTGGTCGTCATGACGATGGCCGGGACGGGAGCTGTGAGTATGATGTGAGCCACGGCGGCTTGGGGCGCCGCTACAGCTCGTGACATACTCAGGGCACATTTACTGACTGGCAAGGCAGCTGTATAGAGGAAGCACGACCGGGTAAGAGAGGGTAGTGTAGTATGTGTATTGCAATAAAGGGGGATTCCAACGCTACCATGCCTTCAGCCAGGACCCTCGGGGAAGTGCCAAGTATACCGAATCAAGCGATAAACTGCAAGCAGAAATCCGGAATCCACAGTGCGTATAAGCAAGCGGCTCTCCTTCACATGTGTAAATAACAAAAACAGAATGTTTCATACTCAAAATTAACATAAACCAGAGGAAAATGGAAATGGCAGGTAGAAGAATACAGATTCCTACACAATACAGCACACAGTTGAAAACATACAGATGTTCTACGCATTTTGCTCCAATTCAGAAACAAGAAAATATACAGTTGGCTTTTGGACTTTGCCTCGATACAGGCAATTTGTTAGAAGTTATGCTGCCCCTCTGTCACATATCATATGTAAATACATTCTACTTAAAGAGACCATGTCAACAAAAACATCAATAATATATCAAACTACAAATTATCTACCCACAGGGTTAAAAAAATGTTACTTAGTACAGATGATAATAAACGTGGATGTAATTCGGAAGTATACAAATTGTCTAACATCATTATATTGTTACATGATAGATAATATGTCTGCTAAATAAAACAAATCAAATTAACAACGGGTGAGATACAGCTGAAATGTACTTCTGTCAATCCCAATGCCTCACATATACCAAATTGTTTAATGTGAGTACCACATCATGGTTGTCCAAAATACTAAAAAATATCCATAAATGTATTCATATAAATTTTATTTGATGTTTATCAATTCATGTTGAGTTAAAAATATGTGTAATTGGTGCTGGCCAGTACCAGCGCCTGTTCCTAGTCCACACCAGCCGCACGATCATCATGGATGCTTTTGAGCAGCCGGCTGCAGGGGCTGAACTCCTTTTGGAGCTTTTCATTGGCTGCCTGCACCTACATTAGTTCAGGCAGCTGTTCATTTGCTGCCTGTCATGGGTGCAGTGTACATGAATAGAGCATTTCCTTTTCTGTGTTTCTTATATCCCCAGCACTGTTTTTGGACTGTTTTGCTCTCTAACTGCCCTGACCTGATCACTGCCTGATTTTTTGGGATTTGATACTACAGCTTGCCCCCTGCCCTGATCTCTGTGTGGACCTTGACTATTCTATTGTGTACTAACTGCCCTGACCTCTACCAGGACCTGGTTGTGTTATGTGCTGTCTACCCTGACCTCTGCCTGGACTTAGACATTTGTTGCTAGATCCCTGCCGTGATC
Organism: Mixophyes fleayi; assembly: GCF_038048845.1. Taxonomy (NCBI): domain Eukaryota; kingdom Metazoa; phylum Chordata; class Amphibia; order Anura; family Limnodynastidae; genus Mixophyes; species Mixophyes fleayi. The sequence continues at coordinate 24,340,766 of NC_134408.1, forward strand.
TCTGCCAGGATTTAGACATTTTTTGCTAGCTCCCTGCCCTGATCTCTGCCTGGATTTAGACATTTATTGCTAGCTCCATACCCTGACCTCTGCCTGGACAGACATTTATTGCTAGCTCCCTGCTCTTCTGACCTCTGCCTGGACAGACATTTATTGCTAGCTCCCTGCTCTGACCTCTGCCTGGACTTAAACTTTTCTTGTTAGTTGCCTGTTCTGACTTCCACTTGGACTTAGACTGTTTCTGCTAGCTACTTGCCCTGACCTCTGTCTGAACCTTTGGACCTTGCTTTGCTTTTGTCTGGCAAAAGCTGGTTTTAAAATATAGCAGTTTTATGAACAAACATAAACAATATCTGATTTATATTATACATGGTAACAGAGTTCATGCAGTTTGCTGAATAATATCACAGGGTATCTTTGTTATGGCCACAGAATACCGGAAACTAGAAGTGAGGGTTTACTGGTGCGCTTGCTGCTGTCTCAAATGGCCAAACAGGATTTAGATAAGTCCTATCTCAATGGCTCATACCACAGTGTGTGTACAATGGTTTAAATACCTTGATACAAATCTTTTATTGGCTGCCAGATGCAGGACTGCTTTAATGCATTTCGTTTTGTAAATCTATGAATGTTTATCAAACATCATAAACATTGGTAAAAACATCTATCTACATAAATATATTCAACAATAACCACACAAATTGCTGCGCTCATACCAGTTATTTATGGTAGTAGCGCAGTAATTTGTGTGGTTATCATTGTCTATTGTTATATCCATGGAGGGATACCTTGGTAAATTAGATGTAGTTTTACCAGTCTAGGTTATTCTGTTTTCTTGAGCGCAGTGGTCTTATTTCTGTATTTACATAAATATATTCATCTAATAAAAATATAATATTAAATATTAGGCAGTCTGGATTTGCCATTAAACGGCTTCAATAAAATTTACTAAAAGTATGTTAAAATGACAATCTTACATACATACAAAAAAGCATTAATACCACTGTCCGTTTAGAAATGTGTTTATAAAAAATAAACAGTTTCTAAATAATAACATTCTAAAATATTTGTCCAGCTCTGCAGAGTTTTGTAGCGTATTATAAGTAACTGATGATGTATTTAATTGGTATATTTCATGAGATATAATAGGCCAGTTAATCTGTTTATCTTACTGTCTAGACCAGTCATAGTCAACCTGATCCACTTGAAGAGCCGCATGGGCGGCACTCTGAACTTCCAAAGGGCCGCACATTACTCTTAATCTCAGTAACAAGTTAAAACAATATATTTAATCAAAGAAAAAGACACCTATTAGTAGTAACATACCAAAAGGCATTTTAAACAAGTGTTACAAGCTTTAATAAACAAATCTGACAATACAGCAGGAAGGAGCTGGGGGCTGCAGATGAAGACTCAGAGGGACGCATAGGACCCTATTGCTCATCGCTGGTCTAGAACCTACCTGTCTATTGGGGCTGGCCTGTTCAAGACATACTGAAATTTATTCTTTATATGTTAGGAAAATACTTGTACTATTTTGTATGCGCAGAACAATCCAGGATTATTTTTATTATTATTATTATTATTATTAAATGGGAATAAGGTTTGACATTTCATTAAACCCATAGGGAAATCTGCTGTTTGTTTCATAAATCGGTTATTCTTAGTTTTAGCTAAATTAATTTTCAGCAAAGGATTAGAAAATACCAAATTAAATTTAAAACTCTCATATGATTATTCTAAAATACAAATCACCTTTATACATTTTGATATTAATGTTGTTGATAACACCCTTCCTACCAGAACACATTTTAAAAACACAAATATAAATTCTTAAAAATGAAAATACCTAAGCCCCTCAAGTAGATGAGAAAAGGGATAGCTAGAAAAAGTAATTTATAATGCCATTAAATTTAAGCAGATCATTTCTTCTCAATAGTAAAAATAAAGGTAGTTAAAAAAAACCACAAATATCTTTTTATAACACAACTGCAAAATAATACATGTGCAAATAAATTGGAACATTCTCCGTATGTGTTACGATGCCAACTCTAAGACCAGCTGAACTTGCTTGCAGAGGTCTTCACCTATAGCAGCCACCATACTTATAGTTGTGTGCCCCTTCAGCTCTAGGTAGTGCAGGCTTAGGTTGACAAGTACCGTAGACGTTAGGACATGACACGGGGAGGCCCAAGGAGATCAAGCATCAGTATTCAGGAAAAGTCCTGAAAATATGGTATCCAATAGAAGTCGAAACTTAAATCAAAATCATGGCAAGCTAAGTTCCAGAAAATTCCAAAATACAGTCCAAAGGTCAGAGCAGACAGCGTTTGAGCAAGGTCTAAATGCAATCCAAAAGTCGGTGCAGGCAGAGTACGAGCAAAAACCAAAAATCCAGCAGAGATCAAGATCCAAACAATCCATACAGAGAAATATAGGGACACACTAGCAGAGATAAATTACAACCAGCGCAGGAAGCAGGAAGCGGAAGCTTTTTAAAGAACAGGTATCCAATAGCAGCAGCCTAAAGGAATGATTGACATATGTGTTCTAAGAGCAGTGATTGAACACATTAAACAGTTGATTTCAATATGGCTGCGTCCAGTGATAAAACTAAATGATCACCAACAAAACCGTCTGAAGACACATTTCTGATGTGATTGTAACACATCGAGGCAGCACGGATTGATGGTGAGGCTCCGGATCTCTGCTGGATCTATACTATAGTATGTTTTACTTAAATCTGTTCCTCCAGATTGATTGAAAATTGTCTATTCCAAATTTAAAAAAAATAATACTATGCACTAGATTACCTCCAACTAAGGTAAAAACGAATCGTAATGTAGGTTGTTTTTAAGTCTCGTCATGACCTTTATAAATAGCTTCACTTAACAGCCCTCAGAAAGAGGTAATTTTTTCTCTTCCATGAGAACATATGAGGCGGATTTAGTATTCCTTCAAAAAAAAAAACAACAAATTTCTCATTTCTCTTGTCTTATCTTTTAACTTTCTGTGTATCTGAGGACAAGCAAAAGAAGCAGGAGTTGGCATTATTACTAACTTGCATATATGGAAGTTGCTCATTCAATATTACTAAAGATAAATATTCTAATTGACTATCTAAATAACCTTCTCTATACTTTTAGTGAACATGTAAGCATCCAGTCAGGACCAACATAGATTCTTCTCTAAATTGGGAGCCAAACTATCTTTTGTTAGAAAGGGTGAGGTCATTGTGGCAGGTGACATCAATGCAGATCTTAACACCAACCTTGATAGATGTTCCCCTCTAGCCAGTTCACCTGATAACATAGAACTCCTGAGAACTAAGGCATTGCAAGATTTCCTTAATCTTCACCTCTTACATGACTCCTGGACAGTGATGGAGCTGCTAACAAGGGAATATACATACCACTTCACTGTCCATGATACATACTCTAGAATCTATATGATATTGCCCCCAAAGCCATCCATGCACTATTTAACAAATATTAGAGTAATTTATACAACCTGTGTCAACATTCAAGACTGCAGTTAGCTTTAACAGAACTGCTAGGTAACAACTTTCTTTCCAAGGCCAACCTCCCTAAACTCTCCCATCAAACTGCAGAATACATTAGAAGAGAAATCTCCATAAAAGCGTTAACGGTGAAAAACCAGGCAATTCACCAGATCCTGATGGCTTTTTGGTGGTATATTACAAACAACTGGGTGCAATCTTGACACACCATCTCCAGCTCATGTACAAAGCTTTACTTCAGGGAACGCTCTTCTTGAACTCAACGCTCAAAGCTTGAATAAATGTAATCCATTAGGAGGGGAAAATATCCACAATTGTGTGAGCTTCAGGTCTCTCACTTTTGAATAATGACAAAGTTGTATGCAATTTTGGCCAATAGACTGAACCAGGTACTGCCTACACTGGTGCAACATGATCAGGGGGGGTTAATTACAGGGCACAAAGCTACAGTCAACATTGTTCTTGTCCGAATTATAAACACCAGGAAAACCCATTCTGCAATCCATTCAATGTTGAAAAAGTGTTCAACAGAACTTACTGGCAATTATCCAAACTTTATAGGCATACAAACCCTATGCTCTCCATTAGCCGACTGTTAGGACAATATCTGTTGAGATGATGAGACACCTTGAACCGTTTCACCTATAGCTTCCCCCTTTGTCATTGAGCATGATATGCTTGTGAATACGTAGTTGTAGGGGCTTATTATCTCAGGTTGATCACAACAAGAGGTGAGCGCAAAATCCAATAACAATCCAAGGGCAGGCAGTGTATTAAAGCAGAGCCCCGCAAACAATCCAAGGTCAGGGGCAGAAGAAAAATGCAAGGTCCAATGCACAGTGGAAAAAGTGATGCACACAGTAGACACAGGGTCAGCACACTGGGTCAGAACAAACTATAACCAGCACAAGTATACAGGAGAGGAAGCCTAATAAAGCATAGAGAACCAATGGCAAGCTTCCTGATCACATGACCCACCTAAGGAATATGCCTCTTAATCTATGCTTGTTGTTAAGAAACCCAGAGAGGAGCATAACATCCGCTTTGGGGAGCTGACTGCAGTTGCTTAGCAACCAGTACTACAGCTGGAGGAATGGTGGCGTCTGACTGAAAGACTCGGTCCAGAGTTGCTATGCAATGGCCACAGCATGGCGGCGCTGGCTGCTGATCTTAAACTAAGGATGTGATCAGCGGTACCCCGTCTGAAGTGGTTTCTATCAGAACCAGAAAAGGATGCCTGTTGTCTCCTTTTGATCCTTGCCCTGGTGGTACAACTCCTAGCAGCAATTATTATATCCTCAATGGATATTCATGGGGTGGAGGAGGGTCATACTAACTTCAAGATATAATTATTTGCATATGATATTATATAGTCATGTTCAAAATCTTTGCCATGACAATGAACTTATCCCTAAAACAAAATTTCCACTGCATTTCAGCCCTGCCACAAAAGGACCAGCTGACATCAGGTCAGTGATTCTCTCGTTAACACAGGTGAGAAAGGACAAGGCTGGAGTCCACTCTGTCATGCTGATTGAGTTACAGGCTAATGAATAACAGGCTGGAAGCTTTTAAAGGAGGGTGGTGCTTGAATTCATTCTTCTTCCTCTGTTAACAATGGTTAATCTGCAAGGAAACACGTGCAGTCATCAATGCTTTGCACAAAAAGGGCCTCACAGGCAATGATATTGCTGCTAGTAAGATTGCACCTAAATCAACTATTTATTGGATCATCAAGAACTTTAAGGAGAAGAGGTTTAATAGTTGTGAAGAAGGCTTCAGGGCGCCCCAAGAACGTCCAGCAAGTGCCAGGACCGTCTCCTAAAGTTGATGCAGCTGCGGGATCAGGGCACCACCAGTGCAGAGCTTGCTCAGAAATGGCAGCAGGCAGGTGTGAGTGCATCTGCACGCACAGTGAGGCGATGGCCTGGTGTCAAGACGTCCAGCAAATTAAGCCACTTCTCTCCAGGAAAACATCAGATACAGACTGATATTCTGCATAAGGTATAGGGATTCGACTGCTGAGGACTGGGGTTAAGTCATTTTATCTGATGAATCCCCTTTCAGATTGTCTGGGACATCTGGAAAAACGTTTGTTCGGAGAAGGAAAGATGAGCTCAACCATCAGTCCTGTGTCATGTCAACAGTAAAGCATCCTGAGACCATTCATGTGTCGGGTTGCTTCTCAGCCAAGGGAGTGGGCTCACTCAATTTTGCCTAGGAACACAATCGTGAATAAAGAATGGTACTAAAACATGCTCCAAGAGCAACTTCTCCCACCCATCCAAGAACAGTTTGGTGATGAACATTGCCTTTTCCAGCATGATGGAGCACCTTGCCATAAGGCAAAAGTGATAACTAAGTGGCTCGGGAATGAAAACATCGAAATTTTGGGTCCATGGCCAGGAAACTCCCCAGACCTTAATCCCATTGAGAACTTGTGGTCAATTCTCAAGAGGCAGGTGGGCAAACAAAAACCCACAAATTCTGACAAACTACAAGCATTGGTTAGGCAAGAATGGGCAGCCATCAGTCAGTATGTGGCCTAGAAGTTGATTGACAGCATGCCAGGGCGAATTGCAGAAGTCTTCAAAAGGAAGGGTCAACACTGCAAATAATGACTGTTTGCATAAACTTAATGTAATTGTCAATAAAAGCCTTTGCAGGCTCAGGCAAGTCAGGGGTGATAAGCTGGAAGATCCACTATATACCAGGGAGTAAGCAAGCGCAAGGTCAAACAAAGTCAGGATCTGGGTCACAAGATGAGGTGATAAACATAGAAACAAAGCAGGAATCAAATACCAGGGCGAAGTCAGGATCCAAACAGGAGTTTCACAGAGAGACCAGCAGCAGTCAACACAAAAATAAATGAACTGGCACTGGCCTGTTGGAAAAGGCAGTCTTAAGAAGGCCAGAAACAGGTGATCACGATCTTGATCTGATGATGTGGGCTTAACCTCTTGCAAGCAGGGAGAAACTGTCCAGGTTTAAGAGCAGCACCTCTGGTAGCACAGAGGTACTACACGCCAAATTCAGACATAAGAGTCCTATACCAAGAGAATTTCCCACCACTACTTAAGGCTGATCTACCCTCGAAATTCCTATACCACTTCCAGACTCTCCCAATCTGAGTCTCACATTTTATAGTCACAAGAGTCCTTCACTGTGTTTGTGTGGAATGGAAGACTTCAGAATATATGTCAGTTACTGCTTAAAAAAAGTACAAAAGGACGAGGCTTTCAGGATACCAAATTGTATCTTCTCACCTAGTGCAATTGGCTGCCCCGGATAATTTGACCTCTTGGTTAGACATCAAATCTAGGTTTCTTAACTTGACCTTCCTGTCATCCATCTTTGCTCTTCCTAGACAGCACAGACACCACAGTTAAACCTCCGACGACACTTAAATTCTCCACAAAAATATGGGATGCATGCTCAACTAGATTTAGCCTCTCTTCCGCCGCCTTATTACTTTCTTTGGAATACCCCAATTTTTTTCTACCAGTACTGACCCTTAAGCTCTTCCAATCCTGAACCCAAGCTGGTATCTGTTTTGGGATGGACCTCTTTGAAATGGGTCCATCTCAGTCCATCTAACATAATTTCCCCTCACTACATCCAAAGCTCTAAGTTTATTTTCAGATTAGACAATATCTATCTTTACTTCTCTCTTCTGAGCTTCTCCATGAATTACCGCCTTCAACTTTTTTTTGCTCACCTACGCCTAACTATATGAACTCCTCGCTATATAATATAATGTTTGATTTATCTCTGGGATCACATGATCACATGATAACATGAACGGGAATAGACTACTACAAAAAACTTGTTACTAGACGCTAAAATATAAATAAAAAACAACTATTGGTCCAATTTAATTAACCTCACCGCTGCCTTCAGTGTACGTGAATTGCCAACACCAACATAAATGTTAAAAAGAGACTTAAATAAATGTAAAAGAGTCAGTTATTAAGATTCAGCGGAACTTGAAAAACCATAGATATTATTAATTGTATATTCTAATATATTCAGCCCACTGCTGCTTTAATGTGGAATTTTATAGAATCTTAGGAGGCATGTTAGTGTTCTATAACGTTCCAATGGTTAGTTAGCTGAATGTGTTTGTTTTGTGTTGACTTAAATGAAAGTAATGTGCACTACTAGGACAGGTAAGAGGAAGCTGGAGCTTTAAGAGCATACCCTTACCTCTTTAATCTTCAAGATGTTGAGGATTTAACCCAAAACATTATTTAAAGATCGGAAATGATGGAACTCTTGAATAACCTGTATGTCTTCTGTACCAGCCTCGTGCAATGAAAATAAAATCATACATATATATATACATATATATATATATATATATATATATATATATATATATATATGTATGTGTGTGTGTGTGTGTGTGTGTGTGTGTGTGTGTGTGTGTGTGTGTATAGATATATATCTACTATATAAATGTCTAGTGGCGTATGTGGAAAAAAAACAACAAGCTGCAGCGCCACCTGCTGGGCAGAGTTATACACTGACCTATATATTTCTTGAAGGAGAAGTGACAGTTGGGAGTGGTTGGTGGTTGCCGGGGGTGACAGTGGGGAGTTTTTAACACCTTAAGTAGCTTGATGAAGGATGTGGTGATGAAGATGGAGAAAAATGATGAGGTGGTGACATGTGGACAAAACCACGTTAAAAAAGGGCGCTTGCGTCGGGAAGTAACGCTCTTCCCCTGAGGAGGCCTGGGCTAGGCCCAAATGCATGACAAGAACCTTTTTAACACCTTAAGTAGCTTGATTTGACTAGAATGCATGAGTATCATGCACGGGTTAACTTGTGTGTGTGTGTGTGTGTGTATGTGTATGTGTATGTGTATGTGTATATATATATATATATATATATATATATATATAATTCCTAAGAAATAAATAGAAGATAGACCATTGACACATATACTCACACATTCTGATGAGATGCCTAAATATGATCCATCACATCTAAAATGTGTGAGTACAGAATCAATATAGTCTGACCTACAAAGAGAGGTTTGTAAACTAATTTTGTAAAAAAGAGAGGAATACTGTAGTTATAAAACTAACAGATTTACACATGAGCTTTTTGAAAAGTTTAACTGTATTCCTTTCCTTAAATTGTAATAATCATTGTTTCTACTGTTCATACAGATAGTATAAGGTTTTACCTATATATAATAAAACACAAAATATACAATAACTTATAATCCATTGTGCCTTGAAGAACAGACCAGCTCCTTAGGGAGATAGATAGAGTATCTGGCTTATTATATCTGATTAAAAATATAAATTTAATATATAGGGCCTGATTCGTTAAAGGAACGTAAATGCCGACAAGTCGTATTTTGCTCAGCGCATTCTCAGAACCGGACCATGCGCCATTGAACACAAGAACATGCAATTCATCTTCGAGCTCAAAGGACCCCTACGACAGGTTGTGTTCTCAGGGGCGGAGCAGGGAAGGGATGGATGTATGGACATAGTCTATTTACAATAAAGGCCTGCCAAGCTCGAACGCACGCAGGAGCGTCCTTGTCACCCTTTGGGCATATCAAAGGTACGTGTGGCGAGTGTTAGTAATGACGGCTGTGTATGGATACTAGAGCATGAGTTTGCAGTCAGGAGCAAATGTAAAAAGGCATTTTATGTACAGTAGACATTAATAACATAAATGTATTTTATGGGGGGGATTAATGGAAAAAACTTTTTTCTTTTATGTTTTGTATATTATGAAAGGTCACATTGATTGAATATATATATATTTTTTTCTGTGTGTTCTGCTGGTACTTTATATTCCACATATGTATTGTACATGTACATCATTGTATTGTCAGTAGGAGCAGAGCGCACCTAGACCCGTATTCAACAAAAGACGTTTCTTCAGATGCGCTCCTTGTTGAATCCAGACGTGCATATTACTGAATTAAGTACATTTTAAAAACAAAACGCACAATACGTTAGTTTTGCATACTTTAATTAATCGCGCCCATAGTCTTATTCTGTTAAACTTTATTATTTATAACCTGTTTATTTTTTACCAATACATTTAAGAGACAGCGAGCGGTATTAATGTGGTATGTCGCTAGTTCCTGACGTTCCTCGTGAATTGATAGGCTGCAATCTATTGGTTCCGCCTACAGAATGGCTGTGTGTAGGTAACATAGCAATGTCATATATTTACTATAAACTTCTGGTATTACTGGGGCATTTGCCTCAAGCATCAGTGATATCATTAGCTCCTACTGAAATAATAGGTTGAACATTGGTTCAGCTCGCAAAAATGTTTCCTTGACTTTGTGAAGGCAACCAGCACACTATAAACTAGATGAACAGTCAGTGTTCCCTACAAGTCTCCTAGTGTGATAAATAATATGTCCTACTTTCTAATTTAGTGTCTTTACATTCTGTCAGTGGTTTTACCGAGATCTTCACAATTAAACTCCCACCATTGGGGTTGGTGAAAACAGGAGAGTGTTCCTTTCCTAGAAATAGCAGCAGGGGATTCTGAGAAAAGACAGTGAACAATTTGAAACACTGGACACAGCCAGAACACTCAGGCCCGGCGCTCCCATTAGGCAAGGTTAGGCACTTGCCTAGGGCGCCGGGCTCTGGAGGGCGCCTGGAGGGCACAGAACTGGAAATTAATTTTAAAACTGTGCGGCGACCGCTGACCATACCTGTCACGGCCGCCGCACAGCATGCAGATGCACGGGGGAGGGGGGAGAGGATACTGCTCACCACCGCCGCCTCTCTGCTCCGTCTCCTCCCCTCCACTCACTAGTGTCAGTGAGTGGAGGGGAGGAGACAGAGCAGAGAGGCGGCGGTGGTGAGACAAGGTAAGAAAAGACGGAGGGAGGAGGGCGCCGATTTTTGCGGGGGGGGGGGGAGAGGGCGCCGATTTTGCCTAGGGCGCCATGGACCCTAGCACCAGCCCTGAGAACACTAGTTATTAAGGAGATATGGTATTTGTTTTCTACAAAAGTTTAGAGATCAAGCTTTTATAGGGGTGATTTAGGAGTAACTTTAGAAAATATTTTACTGAAAGAGTGGTAGATGCTTCGAATTTAATCTAAGCACATGTAGCGGGACAATAATAAAGAAATTTATAAATACTGGTGTTCTGTGACTAAACCATTAAAGCGTTTACCCACCTTTTCCCAATCCATCTTACTTATGACCTGAAGTCCCCATGTAGCAAATAAGTAATTTCACTGGTCCCTAATAATAGGCAGCATACTCAGTGATGTCACTGGTTCCTAGTGAATGTATAGGTTGCATTCTCAGTGTTGTCATTGGTCCCCAGTCAAAGGATAGGTTGCATTCTCTTTCAGTGATATCATCGTTCCTATGGAATGGATAGGCTGCATTCTTAGTGATGTCACTGGTTCCCAGTGAATGGATAGACTGCATGCTCAGAGATGTCACTAGTTGATAGTGAGTTCACAGGATGCATTCACAGTGATTCCACTGGTTCCAAGTGAATGAATATGATGCACTTTGAACATAGTAGCTTAGTGGTTAACACTTCTGCTTTACAGCTCTGGGGTCGTGAGTTAGTTTCTCTGCCTTATGTGTACAGTTTGTATGTTCTCCCCGTGTTTGCGTGGGTTTCCTCCCAAACTCTACAAAACATACTAGTAGGTTAATTGGCTGCTATTAAATTTAACTTAGTGTCTCTTGGTCTGTGTGTGTATGTTAGGAAATTTAGACTGTAAACTCCAATGGGTCAGGGACTGATGTGAGTGAGCTCTCTGTACAGCGCTGCGGAATTAGTGGTGCTATATACTTTGATGATGGTTCTTAGATAATTGACAGGCTGCATTCTCAGAGATGTCACAAGTTCCAAGTGAATTGCTAAACTGCAGTCAGTGGTGTCATTGATTCCTAGTCAACAGATTGCATTCTCAGAAATGTTACCGGTTCTTATACAATGGATAGGCTACATTCTCTTTGATGTCATTATACCCTAATGAATGAGTAGGCTGCATTCTCAGTGATGGCACTGGTTCCTAGTGAATGGATAGGCTGCATTCTCAATGATGTAATTGGTTCCTAGTGAATGGACAGGCTACATTGTCAGTGGTGTCATTGATTCCTAGTGAATGAGTAGGCTGCAAATAACCCCAGACCAACCAGAGCTGCCTTCCACATGAGACCAGGGAGAGGACCAAGTAACAGTTTTCCCTCTCTCTCAGTCTCCATCCTAATAGGAACTCTGCCAACATGAATAAAAAGGAGGAGAGCCATCCAGGGTGCTTGAGAAATAGAGAGGGTTATAAACAGTCTCGGCACAGAGAAGAAGAGCGTTGAGATGAAGTTCCACTTTCGACACGTCTGGGCTGGGAGTTGCTATTATTATTATTATTATTATTATTATTATTATTATTGTTATTCTTTATTTATATGGCGCCACAAGGTGTCCACAGCGCTGTACAAAATACAAAAATACAGTACAGACAGTATACAAGGGTACGACGGTACAGAGTAAAACGAGTATAGCCAAGACTTCAATATCTCCAAGCATAGCAAGTACAGTGACGAAGGAGTAGAAGAAATGGTAGTGAGACAGAAGGGAAGAGGGCCCTGGTCATACGAGCTTACATACTAAGGGGAGGGGAAACAGACAGCGGGCAGAAGGGGAGTCAGCAGAAGGGTTCAAGTACAAGAGGAGACAGAAAAGTGGTTGGTGATAAGGTTATGTGGATGGTTGGTAGGCCATAAGGAACAGATGGGTTTTGAGAGCCCGTTTGAAGGAGCCAAGATTAGGGGACAGGCGGATGGAGGGAGGGAGGTTGTTCCAGTGAAGGGGGGCAGCACAGGAAAAGTTTTTAATTCTGGCATGGGATGAGGTGATCAGTGCAGAGGAAAGGCGACGGTCATTGCCCGAATGCAGGGAACGGGCGGGAGTGTGGATGGTTAGATATATAAGGGGCAGTGGAATGGGAGAGGGCCTTGTAGGTCACAGTGAGGAGTTTAAAGAGGATTCTGAAGGGGAAAGGGAGCCAGTGAAGGGCGAGGCAGAGGAAGAGCAGCGTGAGAGAAAGATAAGTCTCGCAACCGCGTTAAGAACAGAGCGATGAGGGGCGAGATGGGAGTGGGGGAGGCCGGTGAGGAGAAGGTTGCAGTAATCGAGACGGGAAATAATGAGAGCATGGATGATGGTTTTAGCAGCCTCCTGAGAGAAGAAGGGCAATATTCCGTAGTTGGAAGCAACAGGATTGGGCGAGAGATTGAATGTGGGGGGAAAAAGAGAGGGAGGAGTCAAAGGTGACATCCAGGCAGCGGAGTTTGGGAACAGCAGAGATGGTAGTGTTATTAACGGTGATTTAAAGATCACGGTGGGTAGAAGATTTAGAAGGAGGGAAAACAATGAGTTCAGTTTTCGGATAGCAGAGGGACAGTCAGAAACAGGAGAGAGGAGGGGGGGGTGTAAGGTCAGGAGAGGAGATGTAGAGTTGAAAGTCATCAGCATAGAGATGATACTGGAGACCAAAGGAAGAGATGAGATCACCCAGGGAGGTAGTGTACAGTGAGAACAGAAGAGGGCCGGGATCAGAACACTGCGGGACCCCAACGAGGAGGGTGGAAGGGGCTGACCATGAGTCAGGAGTGGAAACAGAGAAATAGCGGTTGGCAAGGTAAAAGGTGGACCAAGTGAGGACAGTGCCAGAGAGGTCAAGAGAGAGAAGGGTCTGCAGAAGGAGGGGGTGGTCCACGGTGTCAAAGGTCGCAGAGAGTTCCAAGAGAATGAGCAGGGAGAAGTCACCCCTGGCTTTGTCCGAGAGAAGGTCATTAGTAACTTTGGCCAGGGCGGTTTCAGTTGAGTGGAGGGGAGGTGCAAGTATAGGTGAATGGATAGCTTGCCCTCCAGGTACTGTTGCTGGTTCCTAGACTGTCATCACTTGTTTAAGTGACAGGTACACTTTAATTATGTGATAGGAAAAAATCTAGTTCAGCTTGTAACATAGCAAATATTCTCTCTGATTGTGTTTAGCTCGTTCACTGATCACTAATCCTTTTCCTCCAGGAAAAGACATGAGATCAGTGGGGTGGATGGAGAAGTGTCACACACAACTATTGCCTCATTATGAGCTGTCTCTGGTGCTAGCAGAGACTGCAGCGTAACCTGCAGACAGTATTGATCATTTTGTGACTCCTCAGTCCTTCAAGCCCTATATATAGCAGTATGTATCCTTGTGCTTAGAGGACGGGAGGGGTTCTGACCTCTAACTCTCCCATCATCCTCCCACCGGCTTCCTGCTAATGGATTGGATTGCACTTTATTACATTAATGTGTACCACATCCATAAACCTCTAGAACTAGTAAACTATCCATATTATCCCTGTGATGATGGCAGTCATCCGTATGAATGATCTCATATCCATATGTGTAACATATTATCAAAATGGATGTTAGAGCAACACATGATGCTTTCACTATACAGATCATCTTACATTATTCAAAATATAACAAATAAAAATATATCGCAGTCAATTGTGAGGCATATGGTTGCCTATTGTATTATGATCATGTCCAGTGGTCAGGTCATGTTGGAGGTGTAGTGTCCTATGTCTGTATACAGTGTAATAGAATTGTATTATGATCATGTCCAGTGGTCAGGTCATGTTAAAGGTGTAGTGTCCTATGTCTGTATAGAGTGTAATAGAATTGTATTATGATCATGTCCAGTGGTCAGGTCATGTTAAAGGTGTAGTGTCCTATGTCTGTATAGAGTGTAATAGAATTGTATTATGATCATGTCCAGTGGTCAGGTCATGTTAGGGGTGTAGTGTCCAATGTCTTTATAGAGTGTAATAGAATTGTATTATGATCATGTCCAGTGGTCAGGTCATGTTGGGGGTGTAGTGTCCAATGTCTGTATAGAGAGTAATAGAATTGTATTATGACTATGTTTAGTGTGAGTTAGTATATAGTTGTACCTGCCTGGTATCTAATGCTGGCAACTAGTAACATTGCTTCGAAAATGCTCAGAATTTAACTTTTTTTTTATGTCATCCGACTGTGCTTGGAAGCTACTGAAATTATCTGGACATCAACATTATCCAATTCTTGGCCCTGTGCATTGTCCATATCTTATGGTGAATACCAACATTACCTGTATTTCACTGGCTTAATGCCCCAGAGTGCACTTCCATAGGAGGTGCCAGGAAGACCTTCTTCTCCTGTGTGGTTCTAGGACTGAGGGTTCTATATTCACAACACTTAATATCAGCTGTTATTACCAGTATTCCTATAAAACTGTGCATATATGTGAATATATCCATGATAATCATTATGGCTGCTATGATCTTAAGGCGGGTTTGTAAAGATTTTATTCGGTCCACATTATGGGAATAAACAGTAAATAAATACTAATTGATGTTTCCATGATATAAATAAAAACACAAATGAAAACTCATTAATAATTGATATTGTCAGTGGAACAAGTATCATCCCATTAACCCCTCCAGCACCCGCAGAGCATATGTACATTAACCCATCACATGCAGAATAGTCTGACAATATCTTTTACTGACTGAGAACTGCAGAACAACTCTTCCGTTGCAGACAATAACCAAATATAATCTTGCATTGTTAAAAACAAACGGCAGATTATATTATTCTGGTTAACTCATCACTTGTCGGAGAACTGTTGATCATAGATTGTGTCTCCACCTTCCAGAAGACGGCAGATATGCAGAGTAACTCTTCCAATGCTAGAAAACGGCTCTTGATATACTGATTAACCCTTACCTTGAGAGAACCGAGATACTATTGGTTATTCCTCCTACCACAGATCTCGGTGCTGTTCACGGTTCCTTGGCCACTGACCTACAGAACCATCTGTTCCCAAAATGCAGAACATTGCTCCTTTTCCACCTGACCTGCCCAAAAAATCTAGTTTGTTATTATGGGATCTTGCGGGAGACTCTGCTTTTAACACCTCCAATAATCTGCTAGCACCAGAGAATGTAATACCTGGCTTAACTAATCCTATCTTTGGCCGTGAATTCATCAGCACCATGCTTGGTGTTGCAATAAAACTGAATATGTATTTTCAATCCCCTCAAAATACCACAGTCAGCTTTATGATAATCAATACGGTGTAATAATGTGTCCCCATATACACTAATCATGCTTCCCTGCGTAGAAGCATCTCTATAAAGTAACTCTTCTGTGACAGCAACCATGCTTTGTGTGTTGACTAGTGGCGCCAAAAGAGGCAAATAGGAACGGAGGACTTATTTGCTGGAACAGAGCTCTAAAAGATAACAAAAATCCATATCCATTTTGTTGTATGTATGGTTGTGTGTGTGTGTGTGTGTATGTATATATATATATATATATATATATATATATATATATATATATATATATATATATATATATATATATATATATAATAAACACACACACACACACACACACACACACACACACACACTGTTCTGTCTTGGAAAAGGTTCCAAGGAGGAGGGAAATGTTGATGTTACAGTAAACCATTCTTTTGAGTGCCAGTGTCTGGCGCTCTGATACAGCTTTGTTTCTCTGGGTACAATTAGATGTATCTGTGCAGTCTCCTCGGTGATGGATGGTGAAGGGTTACCCTGGCAGAATTGGTAGCAGGAGCTATTTATACCAGGCTGTGTCTGCTACAGCCGGCAGGCTGCTCGCACACCCCTCTGTATGTGTGTGTGTGTGTGTACACAAGTGTGTGCGAGGAAGGGTGAAGGCAGTTCTCTCAGCAGCTTGACACATGGAGCCCGAGTCCTGTGGGAGCGAGACGCTGAATATGCGGGATGAAGTCCCCCTAAGATGTCCACCCAGGAATTCTCCATACTCAGGATAGAGACCTGACTAGAACTATCTCTGACAACTGCTGGCTAATACCTGCAGAACATCAAACCCTCTGCTCCTGCAGATCATCACTCCATCAAACAATCCTTGCCAATATTTGTTGCACCATATCCCTTGCTGTCCTGCAGAACATTATCCTCTACTGACAAGATGTATCACAAGAGCTCTGTCTCTTTAACGCCTGCAGAGCATTGCTCTGCAAACTCCTTTTAAGAGACTCGCAGGCACTTCTGTCATCATATCAGTGTTTCCAAGGCCAACGGTCAAAGAAGAAGATAATTGATTGTATCTTTCAAACCATGTTATTTTGAAGGCTGCACTGTTAAGATGTCTACAGGGAATCTCTTACTACTTCAAGACTCCCTTTGTGCTTCTTGTACTATTATCTTGCAGACTTTATGCCTTTCACATTGATAAAGTACAAGACTCAAAGCAGGTGTGACAAGCAGCCCAGGTATCCTTCATGCCAGCCCACTCTGCTGACACATGGAGTCTTTCTGCTTCATCTGCTTCCATCGGAAGGCTCTGCAGCAGCTACCAAGCACAAGGTGAGAGTGGGTACAGTGGGCATTAGTACATAGGTATATATATTCAGGATCCAGAAAATCCTGTAACTACCCAATGGCTACACGGTATCTTGGCAAGCGTTTTGCGCCAATTCAATTCAATCGTGCAAATGTTTGCTGGTTTTTTAGTGCACAATGAGTTATTAGTATCGTTTATTTGTATTGTTTGGCCATTGCCAACCTCTTACTTGCTTGTTTTAGTAACTTACAGACTTAACCTACCACTCCCCCACATGCTGCTTCATTGCTTATACATATTACACCAGGTAGGTCACACCAACTAATACACTTTCATTACATTTCAGCTTTGCACAGACTGGATATAGTCCCAACCTCAATAACTTACTGTTTATACACAGGATGAAAGAGAATTAGAGCTACAGCTTTCATAATACCCTGTCTTTATATTATGCACAAGGCATTCGGCAGTGACAAGCTGCAGTTCACCAGCCAAGTACTTGGCTCTGAGTAAGGTTATGAACACACTGGTTATAATGTCAGCCTCATTAATCTGGCGTTTATACACAGAATAAGTGAGAAGAGAGTTTGAGCAGCAACAACCTTTACAAAACACGGCTTCGCTGCCTGATCAGTGTTGCTTTGGCTGGGTGAACTTCCACATTTCACAATGCTGTGAAAATAAACTGCCTTTTGCATAGGATAGGTGCAGTCTTGGATGTCCCAGTGTCTGCCTCAATAAAAACCGTTTTGGGTGCAGGATAGACTATGCCTGTCTCGCTATACAAAACACTATTCACAGAACTTTAAATTGTATAAATAATATATATGGTCTGCGTTGTGCCAACCTTCACCTTTGACCTTTAGTTCATTAGGCACGATATTGTGTACCAGATAGAGTCTGGATTGTTCCAACATTCACTTGTCTAACCTTCAGTTTATGCTTCATGTAGGTACCACTTGGGTACAGCTAATCCCTGTGTTAGTAACTTTCTAGTACTGATAGATGCCTTTTAGCTGTGGCTGATTGATATACTCTTTGCTTTAAAGTTAGTCTCGCCTTTTTACTGAACTTTCTGTGTTACTAAGGCACAAGCCACCCCCAAATATACTGCCTGTCTCTAAATGTCAGCACACCAGCTAGTAGGTTAATTGGCTGCTATTAAATGGACCCTAGGCTCTCCCGGTCTGTGTGTGTGTGTTAGGGAATTTAGACTGTAAGCTCCAATGGGTCAAGGACTGATGTGAGTGAGTTCTCTGTACAGCGCTGCAGAATTAGTGGCGCTATATAAATAGCTGATGATGACCAGTGTCCCCTTCTGTATCCTTGTCATTTACACTCTGTTAAGTTCCGCCTCTCATCTTCCATGTTTAAAGGCTCCCTCTCTTTCTCTCACATCACACACTCTTCCCATCAGTTGTCTTCACGTACACTCTATCACACCGACAACACTGCCCGACATACATCCAGATTTCCCCTGTCCTTCCACACAGTGCTCTTCTGTTATCCAACAATGAATAAATGCACCTTCCATTAGTAACTGTGCACACTGCATCCTTAAGTCCAGGGGCGAGTCATGCCGCCCTGCTGCCAAATGAAAGGGCTCCTTTATCATCCTTTACACAACTTGTATTAGTGTAGAGCAAAACATATTTCAGGAAATATATTCACTTTAATGATAAATAGATCAACCAGAGGTAAAAATATGGTAAGATGAACTTATATATTTTATATATTGACATATACCAGTTAGCATAGAAAATCAGTAAGGAAAATGTACGTCCAGCTATATTTCTGCTGCCCCGTAAGCTGTGCTGAGTGAGGCATGTACCTCATTGCGTGTATTGGGTGCCCTGTATATTTCTTCATCTCACATCTGAACTTATTTCGTAACCAAGTATGTGGTAACCCTTAGCAACCACGGTGATGTTATTTAAAAAAAAAAAACCTGTTTGAAAATTGCTAGGTAGAATGTGGCTGGTTGCTATGGGTTACAACACAGCGTCATTCATACTGTCTCTGTTTCTCATGTAAATACTCTGTCATCCTCTCTCTTTGAAGCATGGACCCTTAGGGCCTGGGCACAGGAGCGTTTTGTCTTTGCCTTGTTTTCTTCGATTATTTTCTGCTTTGTTCCTTTTTTATCATGCTTTTTCTGCTTGGTGTTCTCTCCTCACATCCAGATTAACAGGAACAGTAAAGATGAAACAAAAATAGCACAGGCTGCTACTGAATAAATGCAAAGTTAAAAGAAAAATGCAAAAATGTCAAATGCATCCTAGACGAACATAAGAAACTGACACATTTCTGGTGATAAAAGAGTGTTCAGGCCCATAGACACATTACTGTGCTTCTAACACATATAATTTACTAATCTCAGTGTACGTCTCCATCCATTTCTACTGCTGTCTCATATCCACCCCGTCCTCTGTCTAACGTGCATGGCTTTTCTTCTGTTTATCGTCTCTCCTGCAGTAATTACACTTCTGAGAATGTCTGTGGCTGGTGTTCTTACCTTACTGATGGATTTGTGTGGTTAGAGAGAGTCAGCCTGGCCTGCCAAGGAGTACCACTAATTCTAAAACAAAAGTCAAGATCATTGGTCCCAGATCTGTGAGATTTCATCTACCAAACATTAATTACATCTGGGGTCAACAGAGCATTTTAGACCGGGTTGTCCATCTTCATAATAAAGGCAATCTTTATAGCAATGCAATCAAAGTTGCGATGCTGTACTTAGTCAGTTTTTGTATTAACCGGTGTTTGTCAGATTCTTAGGAAGGTTTAGAGACTTATTCCACTTTCTCTGGAGATGAGGCTGATTTTTGTAATAAAACATCCCTTACCATCACAATTTACTGGCCCAGAGAGATATGGGTTAACCTCCCGCTTTGCACGGCCATGCTCTGCAGACATACGGCTCGCGTGTACGTTTTTAAACACCTTAGCATTAAAAAATGCTTTGTTCAAAGAATAAAGCATAAAGCATTGTTTTATAGATTTCCATCTGTTGTCTACCTCCCAAAATGGCGATAACAGAATAAATATTGCTGTGGTACATGCGCCTTTTCTGTATTAGGCGTCCCCACACAAAGGCATGGGGAAAGCCATAATCAAAGAAATCTGTTGAATCTTACCGCTGGTGATAGCAGTGTCGTATAGGATGAAGCGTGAAAAAAACATATTGCCAGATAAAACACCCATTTTCGATAGCTTTTTGCCATTTGATAAATCAGACCATTTGTCTCAGATAGCTAGTTTGTCGGATGCTGCCCCCTTTTGATCCTCTATGATTGACAGTCCCAACTCTGTAAATGCTAGTACTAGTCTATTGCATGGGTGGAGTGAATAATTACATGAGTGTCATTTTAGCCTGTGCATGCTTCCGACGGTGCCTCCTCACTCCTTAGGATGAAGATGATAAAAACAAGTGAGAGGCTGTCGCTGGCCACAATGTTGACAATATTAAATACATTAAAAAATAAACCACAAAGAAACATTAAAATGGATTTGTTTGTTTTTTCCCGAACATGCTTTTCCCCTTGAGATTTATGGTAAAGCTTTCTGACCCTCTTTAAAAGTAAAAGTGTTAGCCCACCTGTCAATCTGTATTCTTCCATCCTGTAGTTAGATACATGAGGTAGGAATTGACCTTTCACCCCCTACACACAATGTAGGCAGCCATTTTGTGGGATGAACCAATATTTAGAGTGTCAACTTTCTAGGAGGTAGAGACATTGTTGAGGCAAGAGGCACAATGTGCCTCACTGATGTCACCAGCTCTAAATGCTAGTACTTTTCCAGCTATAAAGTTTTATAATTCATAGCGCTCAGTCACTCCCCCGCTGACAGGTGGAAGTGAATGAAGGGCGATTGCAATCTCTCATGTCACACTGTAGCAATAAGCTATAAAGATGCTGCATGCAATATTTTCTGACACCACCCATACAGGGAAAAGTGTGTCAGGAACTGTGGAGCAGTAAGATTTATCTCTAAAACAAATGAATGTTTGTTGTTGTACAGACCATATCTGAACACTAGAGGGTGCTGTGACATCAAGGGAAGCCAATGACATAATGAGATGACCTTCAATTCTATTCTAGGTTGTGTTGCTGACATTGGTTTGCATGTATGACTTTGGAGATGATGGAGATCACTGTGTTTTATACACTGGAGATGCTCTGAAACTGTCCTGATAATATTCAGGAGGCCAAGCTACACAAGACAGAAGCCTAGTTTGCTGCAATAATGATCAGGAAATCACTGTACACTAATATAGATACAGAATCCACAACACTTTATGAGATCTATGTATCTATAATGTTCTAGAGTCCACAGTGATATATGACTGTCTAAATTTTGGCTGATAGCCTTGTATGTAGAGAAGCCATATGATGATGATGCCATCATATTATATTCAGAATTGCCTAAAACATGTTGCACCCATGTTTTGGAGATATTCCTACCTAAGCTGCCGGCCACTGGTTTGATCCAAACCACTTATGCAAAAAAATAAAGAGATTAAAAATCTCTCCTCTGTACAACCTTCCATACTTGTAGGGCACCTGACACCATCTATAACTGCAGGACTGCCTAAACCTGTATTCTCTCATGTAGCCCTGGAAAGTCACACGGCTAAGCATCCCTGTCTAAGTGGAGCTGGTCAATTAAATTGACCATACCACTGATTGAACAGTCTGTAAACTGTGGGCTAATTGTGACACACTATAAGAGGCTTTCATTCATGCTGCAGTGTTTAATCAATATGCATAGATGTAATAAAATCCAGAGGGTGAAAATGTGATCATTTGCCTTTCTTCGTCCACAATTTGTTAGTGCAGGTGTTAAATCCTACAGTCTCTTGCTCTTTGCTGAAATATTGGCTCTCGTTCTGGTTGATGTCAATTTCTTTTTGGCTCTGAGTGGAATCTGTGCTGTAGTAAACAGTGACTCTTATATACAGGAGGTGACGGGAGCTGTCCGCAGTGCTGAACCCAAGACTGTACTTAGTACAACTTTACAATTGGGTCCTGCAATGTGTGTGATGATAAATCAGAATAAATTATAGATGCTTTGATGGAACTATCCACATGAAAGAGCCTAAAACCTGTACTCTAATTTGAATGGACATTACATACATACCGGTATATAAAAATAGAGTGTTGAAATTAATTACTGATATCCTGTCCTGTATTTGTCCACTTTACACCTGTACAGATTTCAGAATGAGATAACTTTACCTACCATCCAATCATCTTTTTGGACCCTTCTTGCTGACCTCTAATTGGTTAATCTTACTAATGGATTTTTATTATCTACCATTAATCCACACACTTAAATTGTAATTTTTCCTTAACTATCTAATAAGTAAATAGTAATGACCTAATGATTGGTCACAGTGCCACATAGCGTATGATGTCATTTTATTGCCACACAACTGTGTGTTATCCGTGGTTCGACTGACTAAACTAATTACGAATCATGTAATTATCATCATCTTTATTTGTATTACTGAGACTAGGATAATTGCCTGATAATTGTGAAATCGGAGAAGACTTTGAAGAGAGGAAACATTTAGTCTGGGTACTGGGAAAAAAAAGGCTATAGTTATAGTGAAGTGCCCCCTCCACCATCTCCCTCTCCAGAATAATGTGTTCCCGGAAGAAGCCTCATCTTGTTATTGGGAGAAATCAATTAATTCCATTCCAAACCTTTTAGCGCTTCCCATTATCAGTGACCCTCCTCTGCATCAGCATGGAAACTGCGGGGTTAATGGCTCCTTAGGGGGGGATACCAGACTGTCTTTCCACCATAGTCCCAGACAGAGTCTGCTGTACTCCCAAGTAGCTGATTAACCTCTGCATAGCACAGTATACTCTGCAAGTCAGTGTTCTCTGTACATTGACCTTGTGAGCTCACTGAGGGGGGGAAGGTGAGCAGATAAAAGGCTTTTTAATGTCTATATTATTATTATTATTATTACAAATCTCGGTGCTTAGCAGTCACTTTTATGCATTAAAATATGTCAATGTCATTATATCAAAGCTGACTAACCTGCAGGAGATTTACTAAATGTCATCATCCTTTTAATAAGAGGCATACCTTGAAATGGAAATCTTGGACAATACAGGCACACAAATAGATAATCAGTTCATTATACATGTACTTATAAATGTTTCACTCAAAATCCATAAATAACGAGTCTTGTGACGACTACAAATTTAAACATCCAGCTGATTTATTGAAATGAAAAAATCTGGGTGTGGCTTAATGATTATCAAATAGTGGGGGGGGGGTTGTTTTTTGTTTTTTTTTATAGTGAATCACTTTTAAAATCTGATTTTAAAATAAGAACATTATTTTTAATATTGTTAATGGAGGTTTTAAAAACAGAAGTTCATGTAAATAATTTCACTCAAAAAAAGTCATGGCATACAAAAATAAACAAACAATTTGAGTGGCTTTCATTTTTTTAGATTTTTAATTATTTTTAAGACTTGGTATTTGGCAATACAAACTCCATTTTTGGGAATTCAGGACAATATATCTTTAGAATACCAAAATCAAATTATTTTAGACTGATTGGCAGCTTCATCATCATCATCATTCTTTTTACAGCGTCACTAATTCCGCAGCGCTGTACAGCGAACTCACTCACATTAGTTCCTGCCCCATTGGAGCTTACAGTGTAAATTCCCTAACACACACACACACAGACCCAAGAGACACTAAGTTAAATTTAATAGCAGCCAATTAACCTGCTAGTATGTTTTGTAGAGTTTGGGAGGAAACCCACGCAAACACGGGGAGAACATACAAACTCTACACATATAAGGCCGAGAAACTAACTCACGACCCCAGAGCTGTGAAGCAGAAGTGTTAACCACTAAGCTACTAAGTTCAAAGTACATCATATTCATTCACTTGGAACCAGTAGAATCACTGTGAATGCACACACAGACTAGGGTCAGTTTTGTTATCAGCCACTTAACCTACTAGTATGTTTTTGGAGTGTGAGAGGAAACCGGAGCACCCGGAGGAAACCCACGCAAACACGAGGAGAACATACAGACTCCTCACAGATAAGGCCATGATTGGGAATTGAACTCATGACCCCAGTGCTGTAAGGCAGAAGTGCTAACCACTTAGCCACCGTGCTGTCCGGACTGACTGGCAGCTTCATCATGAATATAATGTATGGATCAGTGATGTGCAAATAGGAAATACAAATGTTACACGCCCCACCTGTCACAAAGGGTCCAGAAATGTCCTTCTCCCTCATACCTTCTACCACAATCAAATTTATTACACTGAGCTGTTGATCCAATAGAGGAAAGGAGCCAATGGTAAAGCATTAACCCTCTATTTAAAAGCAATGAATATATGAACAGCTTTAACATTACCACTAACAATGGAATTTCAGTGTTGGCTTTGTGCTCTGGGAATATCAGCACATGTTTTGCAGCAGTCATATAGTGTTGCCCTCTTTTTTAGTTTTGTTTAATGATTGTGGATGCATAGTCCTTGTTCTCAGTTGAATTGAATTGGGTATATTTACTAAACCACAGGTTTGAAAAAGTGTAGATGTTGGCTATAGCAACCAATCAGATTCTAGTTATCGTTTATTCAGTGCATTCTACAAAATGACAGCTAGAATCCAGTTGGTTGCTATAGACAACATCTCCACTTTTTCAAACAGTTTAGTAAATATACTCCCAAATATGCAAAAACACGATTACAAAGAGGTACCAGTAGCCAGTGGCAGAAAATATCAAAATCTGGCAAGAAAACCCTAATCTAAAAAAAGAAATGAAATAGAAGTGGCACATCCCATGTTAATACTGCATTTTTTTCTGCATTTTTGCATCCTCGGTGTAAGTTTTTCCCCCACACACGTCATTGGCTCGTGACCAACTTCCCCGATAAAGAGGCAGCTTGAGCAGTGTCGGACTGGGACATGAAGGGCCCACCGGGGGAAATGCAGCGGTAGGGGCCCACTACAATGGGGTGTGGCCAACTGTAAGAGGGGTTGTGGTCAGTCATTAAAGGGGATGGGGTCAGGCCATGGAGGACAACGTATAGCACCTTAGTATGGTCCATAAAGAAAAAGAGGACATTTGCAGTGAGGAGCCGCGAAGGAAAAGACAGAAGAGAAGAAAGAAGTCAATAGGAAAGTAAGTGAAGGGGAGCAAATGCAGCATGGAGGGCACTGTGTGAAACAGGGGAGACAGGGAAAGGGGAGGGATGAATTGAATACAATCAATCATCATCAGCTATTTGTGTGCTGTCCATTCTTTGTGGTTAGTGTTCTCTCCCCTCATAGTGTACACAGAAAACAAATGCTATACTACAGTACTAGAGATCAACCGTTCATCATATGAAAACCACAATATAAGGGTATAGACTAAAAATTAATATATCCATGAAGCACTATGGAGACCACAAAATTATTAGCATAAAAATATATGCACATTTAAAATATTACATAAATCTAATTACACTCTAGACACTGGCAAATAAAAACAGGACTCTAAAAAATGATCTACCCACAAAATGTACACTCAATAATAATCCAATGCCACTACAAAGGACAAAAGCAAAACATTAATATTAAAGCATATAGCAGATGCAATCCTATAAGGACCTAACTGTCTGAATGTGTTTTATTCTGATTAAGATATGCTTCTATAGGGAATAGAGTCCCACAATTGATTGAAAACAAATAAACATGGAACATGATATAAACAGTGAATTTGGTTACTAGTTTATTAGGAATCCATTCATTGGTCAGCTGCAATAGGATCCTTTTATAGAGGCACTGAAGACGTATATTGCAATGAAGCCATTCTAATTTATCTCCCTCCCTCCGAGGTCACACAGTGGAGAGCTCTAGAGAAGTTTGCACGATTTATTACTTACTGATTACACGGACTCACACTGCAGTTAGGATGGCAACTTTATGACTACAGGACGCCTGCAACTACAGCAGAAGGAGTAATCTGAGATCTGTGTCACTGTG
Source organism: Mixophyes fleayi (assembly GCF_038048845.1). Classification (NCBI taxonomy): domain Eukaryota; kingdom Metazoa; phylum Chordata; class Amphibia; order Anura; family Limnodynastidae; genus Mixophyes; species Mixophyes fleayi. The sequence continues at coordinate 24,366,715 of NC_134408.1, forward strand.
AAGCATTTCTGCCTCTCTCTGTCTCAGGAGCAGGAAGTGTTCTCACGTGCTGGCTGTAGGCAGGGATTAGTTTGACAGTCTCCGTTTCATATGTAGACTGACCGCAACTCGGTAATTCTCTGCTCTGCCTCACCAACAAAGAGGGCGGGGTTATCAGGCAACAGGGCCTCCCGGGGGATACCCCGGCTCCCCGGCAGGCCAGTCCGACACTGAGCTTGAGCACCAGCACACCGCCATTTTATTGAACCAGCTTGTGTAAACCAGCACTCCAGATTTTGCTATCTTCTGGCTGTCTTACTGTACTTGACTCCTGGCTTCAGGCTACTACCTCTCTGGCACTTGACCCCTGGGTTCGGATGACTACCTCTATGGCTCTTAAGTCCTGGCTTTGGACTATGACCTCCCTGGCTCCTATTACCTGAGTCCTCAGACTCACTTTCCGTACTAAAGAGGTTTAGTGCCTTCTTTTCTGAAATTCTGTTCCTATCCACTCCTGCCATTGGAATCTACTGATTTCGTAGTAATCTCACGGACATGTTCTAGGTATTAATCTTTGCTCACACCACCTAGCGGTGGAAAAATATGCAATGTATTAATTGCCATAATTGCAGTATTTGTGCACAGAAATAGAGCCAGGAGGTTACTTCAGAACCTTGTAGCTAATTGAATCGGCCTCAAAGTGTGTATCCGGAAACCAGAAATTATTGCCATCTAGTTTCCTTTACCTGCTTTCATGAGCAGCCTGGAAGTAATGCACGTTGGCAAAGAACATCTAGGTAGGATATACGAGAGAGAAGTATTTTCGGTTGTTCAGCTCTCATATCGACTCCTGGGAAATAATTATGGATTACTAAGCCGTTCATGACTTCCAAACCTCTAGAAGCCTTGGGCTACCAAAGGGCACTCAAGCCTGTTAAAAAAAATATTACATAATCAAAGTCAAGTACTGCTGGGATTTCCTCTCCAATATATCTACGATCTCTAGACATTTATTGTGAACTCGGATAAATAAAAAGGAGTTATAACTTTAAAGGACCACAGGTCTTCACCAATTGAACCTTTCAGCCATTATCACATCACTTCATCCAAACAACAGATGATTTACCTTTATCAACTCAAATGCATTGTGTTCTGCTGCGTACCCAACAGTATTCAAGATATTTACTAGCTTATGTTATTGTGCATTTGTCATTTTTGAACCCCAGGCATATGACACAAGGACCCACACTCTTGAACCAATGCAAATCAAACTCATCCTATTTATTTGGACTCTGATCCTGTCGTTTAACTGGTGGGTATGTTGCTGGCAAAACCCATAGCAACCAATCAGATGTGTGCTTTGGTTTTCTAAACTGCACTCAAAATCTAACAGAATCTAATTGGTTACCCTGAGTTCCGGCACCCTTTGTTGCACCCCAGTCTCTGACAGTCTAAAAATACTTACCTGGACATCTGCAGAGAAAGGAGGAAGAGAATATACTGAACTTGATCCATCTCCAGTGATTGTATGAGCACCTTGACCTCCTTCCGTGTGCAGAGAGGTGAAGTGACGCGGATCCGGCTTCTCCCATTCAAATTTTATTCCCTGCTTTATAACAGGTAACCATGAGATTTATGCAAAACAAAACTTGACCTGGGTCTTGAGCCCAAAAAGTGCTCACTGGGAGTTAACTTTCCATTGATCTACAGGTTGAGAATCCATGGCATAGCTAATAGTTTTTATTTTTTTGGGTATGCAATTGACCTTCTCCCCTTTCGGAAAAAAAAGTACAATGTTATCACGATGTACTCTGCACTCATTTGCCTAAATAATTGAGTGCAACAAATTATCCAGTTTTCAAAATCAATTCAATATCCTCTGATAGATCAAAATATAAATAAAGAAGTGGCTATAAATCAATGGAATAGTAATTAATTTAGTCCAATCATCTCCTTTTGCTGCTTCAGATAGGAAAAAAAATGTTAAAACAACAAAAGATGAAAATAGGGCAGCAGGATTACAAATTTGCCTTACACTAAAATACTCATATTCTATATATACACCGATCAGCCACAGCATTAAAACCACCTGCCTAATATTGTGTAGGTCCCCCTCATGCCGCCAAAACAGCTCTGACCCGTTGAGGCCTGGACTCTGAAGGTGTCCTGTGGTATCTGGCACCAAGACGTTAACAGCAGATCCTTTAAGTCCTGTAAGTAGCGAGGTGAAGCTTCCATGGCTCCGGCTTGTTTTTCCAACACAGATGCTCGATTGGATTGAGATCTGGGGAATTTGGAGGCCAAGTTAACACCTTGATCTCTTTATCATGCTCCTCAAACCATTCCTGAACAATTTTTGCAGTGTGGTTGGGCGCATAATCCTTCTGAAAGAGGCCACTGCCATGAGGGAATACCGTTACCATGAAGGGGTGTACTTGGTCTGCATCAATATTTAGGTAGGCGGTACGTGTCAAAGTTACATCCACATGAATGCTAAAACCCCAGGTTTCCCAGCAGAACATTGCCCAGAGTAACACACTGCCTCCACCGGCTTCCCTCCTACCCATAATGCATTCTTGTGCCATTTCTTCACCCGGTAAAAAACGTACACGCACTTGGTCATCCACATGATGTAAAACAAAACGTTATTCGTCAGACCAGACCACCTTCTTCCATTACTTAATGGTCCAGTTCTGGCACTTATGTGACCATTGTAGGTGCTTTCGGTGGTGGACAAGGTTCAGCATGGGCACTCTGACCATTCTGCGGCTACATAGCCTTATAAGAAGGCAAGCTGCGATGCACTGTGTGTTCTGGCACCTTTCTATCATAGTTGGCATAACTTGTTCAGCAATTTGTGCTACAGTAGCTCTTCTGTGCGATTGAACCAGGCGGGTTTGCCTTCGCTCCCCATGCGCATCAATGATCCTTGGGTGCTCATGTCCCTGTTCACTGGTTGTCCTTCCTTGGACCACTTTTAGTAGGTATTAACCACTGCACACTGAAAACACTCCACAAGACCTGCCGTTTTGGAGGTACTCTGACCCAGTCATCTAGCCATCACAATTTGGCCCTTGTTAAAGTCGCTCAGATCCTTACCCTTGCCCATTTTTCCTGCTTCCAACACATCAAATTCGAGAACTGACTCTTCACTTGCTGCCTAATATATCCCACCCCTTGACAGGTGCAAATTGTACCGAGATAATGAATGTTAGTCACTTCATTTGTCAGTGGTTTTAATATTGTGGCTGATCGGTGTATACGTCCTACTCTGGAGAAGCCTACAAATTACACAGCACTGCAGATAGGAGACGGTGGAAGTGCTTGTGCAGTGATAGGGATGGCAATGAAGCCATTTTTAGTGATATTTTACTTAATAACTGTAATCTCGAAGGGGCTTCAGCCCCCTGCACTTGCCTGTGAATAGAACCTTAGATTAGATAGTAGTTAGGGATATTTATAACAACTGACTTATGGAGAACCTAGACTTTACTCTGTCACATTCACTCATTGATCGCGCAGATAATAGAGCATTTAAAGAAAGTGACAAAGAGTTCATAGGTCCCTATTAAGAATGTACAATCTATATACACTAGTATTGTTTGATACAACTAAACAGATGGAGGTCCATGAACACAGTCTGCGATCATTTCCAGCAGCCATGCTTCCATTAAGTAAGAAAGAATAGTGTGCATAGCCTGTATGTTCTCCATAGGGCACTATGATGTCTGTGACATTCACTATAAATCTCATGGACGTTCCACTGACAGAGTGCGATGGTAGGAATAAGGGTTATGGCATTTGTACAGATAGTACAGCGCGATTTTCTTCTGTCCAGTGCAATCAATGAAACTATTGTATTGTGCTACAAAAATGTTGCATCACTTTTATAAATTTGCTTCAGTCACATCTAAAAATACCCTTGTGACAGGATGGACCGCCTATGCCACCCTGTCTGTTGTTGCTGGGAACCGGCTGGGCTTACTTTGCTACCGTTCCCTTTCATTATCCCAAAAGCGCCCTCTTGCCGCAGTAGGAGGGGCTTATAATACTGCCACCACTGAACTCCTTTATGGCGCTCAGAACCACGTTCCTTCTGGTTAACTGTCACTACTAGTGTACTCCTGTGCTGGTACACTTGGGCTGGTAACTCCGGATCTCTTACTATGGATCCAGGTTGCTGTGGATGGATCCTCCCTGGCCTATCACACTGACCAGAGCTGCAGGTAGCAGGCAGAGCGGTGGTACTGGAAAAGCTTGGGTCCAAATCTCAGAATTAGCCGGAGAACAGATTAGATTTAGGGTCTAATCGGCAGGTCACAGGATTACGGCAATATTGAAGAAGTTGTCAAGCAGGTCTTTGAAGCAGAGGGATGTTTATTGCTCAAGTGTCCTGACAAGGACAGTCCCACTGATTTAAGGTATCAGTGGTCAGGTCAGATGGAACATCAGAATGATACATTTCAGTGTACAAGTCAGTGCATTTATACCTTTCAGACACATGCTATTTTTAGCATCAGGATCTACTCTATTTACACAAACATAGATTGACATGCATTGCAAAGACACTAATATTTATACTTAGCTATGAAATTCTTAAAAACCTTGCTGTGATTTCCTGGATCTTTTGTCAGAGGCAGGAGACCCACTAGCAAGTCAAAAGGTCTGACTGGCATGAATACTTCAGACAGTTGCCGAATACCCATTCCCACAGAACAAAAACAAACAAACAAACCCAAAACAAGCTACTTCCCCACATCACAATACACCAAAGGCTTGGTAAACACAGGCTCATTGTATCAGATATATACATCAGAAATAGGCATATCCTATAGCAAGGTTAAGCAAGAGACGAATTTCTTCCTCTGGTCTCAGAAATAACGATTTCCTATATCACAGTGTACACAATATCAAAAATATGTGCACTGCAATTACATAAATAAGTGCCCTGCGCTATTTGTTTTAAATACATTTTTACCAAAAGTTATTTAATAGTGATCAAGTCACAACCCTCCTGATTGGTTAAGACATTTTGTTGTTTGTGCACTTGTTTTGTGCCATAAAAAGTCTCCAATCCACAACTCTTTCTTTTAAATGTGTATATAATATTTTTTACAATAAATAAAAAGCAGTGCAGTAATATAAACAGCTACTAGATGATGTTATTGTGGCTAATTCAGTGGTTTTATGAAAACAGTAAACAACCTTTTTAAGGATACATAGAAAGCCACTGGTATTTTATGCTGATTATTTTATATCATTAAAAATAATTGAAAAGTTCACCCGGATGGATATGGGTTTTTTTCAACCTCATTGACGACGTAACTGTAAATTAATGGATAGATCCACTGTTTGCGTGTTTAACTAATGTAGTCATAAATCATATTTTCTTTAACGGAACGCCCTGACAGTTTCAGTAGTGAGTTACCTAGTAGAGTGTACCCAGCTCTACTGCCATAGAAGTTCTACGTGTGGTCAGTCTCCTCTAGTGAGTCATCTGTCCAAAGTCACAGCCTCTGTAATGAGGATTTGAAAGCCCCTGACATCAGTACATGATTATTAACTAGCTGTCAGCCCATTGGACAGGAAGCATATTTATCAGTCTCCATTGTTAAAATAAATATCATATATAGGCTTTAGGCTGTGAATACCATACCGATTTGAAATATGTATATTACCTAAAATCACATACATTAAATGACATTTATAAAGGTCAAGGTTAACAAGAATCTGTCAAGGAGAAATGAGAAATACTATTTCTGGTTATATACTTACATAGGTACTTGTAATATGATGCCCTTAAGGTTGGAAGCTGGTAGATACCTCACCTCTGTCTGTAATTACTTTTCTAAATATAATTCTGTCACTGACTGTCTGACTGTTATCACTTGATTGCTGTTTGCAGTTGTTAAATCCGCATCACACAAAGATAATTTTGGAAACAGATGTGATCCAAACTTAACACGCTTTGAAAAATAAATGTTTAAGAAAGTGTTCAGTTCAGCTATCAGGCAGTACTAATTGTAACCCTGAGACAAAGGTAACACAACATTCTGATCAATTTATATTACACAGTACAGGCTGTCAGAATCAGTGGCTACTTTATAAAGTTGCGTGCACCAAATCTAATATTATACTGTATGTGTTCATCTCTTGTAGATTCACAACATTTTTAGCAAGATTGAAATCCCAATTTTGCTGTAACTAAATGCCATTTATAATTCAATGACTCTCCATTTGTAATTTACAATTGTAAATATATTCAATATTTAATCATTTTACATCCTTGTTTTCTCCCGGGGGGTAGTCACATTTGCGAAGACGATAATGCCGACAGCGGTTACAGCGACTGTAACATTCCGATTGCTGTAATTCCGAGATACTGTCACTTCCGACTGGATGAAAAACTGACTGTGAAGATTTCCGCCATTACAACATTACGTCACTGACATTAACGTCATTTTAAATCGCGACTCTTAGGGGCACATTTATCATTTATCGTTGAAATAGAGAAATGGTTATCAATCCTTATCGGACGGATAAGTATTGATTCATTTCTCAAATTTATCAAAACCGGAGTACAGAAACAGCAGTCCCGATAATCTGCTGTTTCTGTGAAAAAAAAAAATCATACTTACCTGCCTCTTCGGAAGCGCTGTCTTCGGGTCTTCTCCTTACTCTTCAATTGCGCATGTCCAGTTCCAAGAACTGGACATGCGCACACAGATCCCCTCTCTGTCTCTGCAACGATAGTTGCAGAGAGAGAGCTGTGAGTGACAGGGAGGGATCATGTGATCCCTCCACACATGCGCTGTCCAGCTCTGCTCCCTGGAGCAGAGCTGACAGCATTAGATTTCCTCATGTACGCCAGCTTCATGACAAGTTCCCGAAAAAAATGTTTTTTCGGGACTTGTTAGATTGCGGCCAGGAGCAGTCACTATTCTGTTGAATGGTGACTGCTCCCAAAAACGAAGAGGAGTGCAAAGCAGCAGATATCCATGATATCTGCTGCGATGCCCCCTTAATAAATTTGCGGAGGACACTGTGGGACCTTAATTATCCGTTAAAAGCACTATCGTGCTTTATTAAATATGCCCCTTACATTTATGCTATTAAAGGGGCAATGCGAGGATCCGGCCGGTGTCTACTGTCCAGGCCTTCCTAAAATACATTACACACCCGCTAGGTCTCGAAATCACAGCAATCGGAATTTTACAGTCGCTGTAACTGCTATCGACATTATCGTCTTCGCAAAATCCTAACACTCTCGTTTTCTCCCCATCTTTGTTCTGTTGTGAAGTTTCCAACCCAAAAAATAAATCCTGTCTTGTCTTCTCAGTCTCAGGGTTCCATCTTTGTTTCGAATTAAAAGTACATCCTTGTTTCAAAATGTTTGTTAAATCCATTAAATCTTTTGGGGGAATCAAATGCAGTTAGACAGTTATACTATTTCTTTTGTAATGAACTCTTAATTTAGATACATCGGGACATACACTGATTGGCCGTGTTAGGATTGTGTCCTGAACTTGTGTGGCATGCAGTTCCTCTGCTCCACCAGAGGGGATGCAGTTCTGGACTTTGTGTACCTCACCTGTGGACATTTTACCTATGAGGGGTTAATCTCCTGCACCAACCTCCCTGCTGTATATCTATGCCCCTTGCTTTGTTGTTCTGATCTCCGGCTTGATCCAGTCTTTTGTTCCGGGTTTCCTGCATCTCTTCCGATTCCTGATCCTGGCTGATTGACTGTTTCATCATTGCCCCTTCCAGTTTTTTACCATGTAAGCCTGCCACTCCATATTATCATTCCAAGTTGAGTTTACTTACACTTCAGTGACTTTTGCTTCTATGATATTGTAGCTTGTATTATTTTTATTCCGGGACTTTTTGTGGTGTACTATGTTTTGTTACTCACATGTGTTAATCTTAATAAACTTTACCATTATTTTACTTAATTTTGACTCCTGCTTCAACTGCTTAAATAAAAACACACTGTGATTGATAACAGGCTTCTTTTTAAGCTACATAATTGCAAGTTTCTCCTATGCTTGGGTATGAGGCTATGCACCAAACTGGCAAGGCTGTTCAACTACCATATCGGGGGAGGGAACCAAGGACTTATCCAGCTTTGGCTTTATCCTGGTTATCCTGTGAAATGGCAGGAACAGGGATAGATCAAACCAAGCACTGTTTTTCCAGTCCGTCAGTGGCCAGTGTTTGTGTTTCTTGGCACACATTGTTTTTGGCTAACGGGAGCTGAACTCGGACTGTGGACTTCTATAACCCAACTGTTGAAATGATGATGGTTTGTGCATCCTGATATGTCTCTTTCAGTATCATTATTGTCTTGAGCTGAGAGGTAGAACTAGCAAGCTGTGGGCCCCGGTGAGGGAAGAAGGGAACTGGGCCCCATTATCTCCATGGGCCCCGGTGCACGGCACCTACTGTACCAATGGTTGTTCCGCCACTGCTTGAGCTGTTGACTGACTGACTCCTGCACAAGTAATCACCGTCCTCTTACTGAGTACAGTCGGTAAGTGGTGGCCCATTCTTGATACACACATGATATTATCATACAAAAAGCCACTTTGCTTCTTTTCTTTTATCATTGCAGTTCCGCAATATAGCTATATTACTAACGATACCCTAGGTCGGATGGAGCCATTATTATTATTATTATTACCATTTATTTATATAGCGCCACAAATTCCGCAGCGCAGTTGAGAATTGAACTCATGACCCCAGTGATGTAAGGCAGAAGTGCTAACCACTAAAGCTGGGTACACACTACAGAATTTTCCACCAACTTTTTATGCCGATTGATTTTACATGCGGTCGATGTCCCGATCGCTGGGTCCATGGACTGCATACACACTAGCCTTGTTTAGGACGATAAAGGGAAGAGCGGACGTTTGTTTAGCGACTTTTTACAGCCATGTTGTTGTGAGCAATGACTGTAATTTCGTACTCACTGCTGTAGATCGGTCGCAAACTTATACACACTACACAACGGAAACGAGATTGGAACAAAAATATTAAACTGTACGACCAACCAAATGAGGTGACAATCATCCATTTGGGCAGACTTTCGACCATCATGTCGCTGCACACACTGACCCGACTTTTGAACGAGCGGTCGTATGTCGGCTGGTTGAGCCGATTATTGGACGAAAACCGTGTACTGTGTACGCAGCTTTAGCCACCGTGCTGTCCCTATTAAGTGCAGGGGCAATCTGTGCCTGCACTTACAGGGACAATCTGTGGTGTGGGGCATTGTTGCTGGCACCGTTCAGTAGCTGTACCTGGTCTTGCTAATCCTGATGCAATCACGCCAACCATGTCTGACTCCCACTACCACGTTCAAAGTCACTTAAATCTTTTATCTTGCTCATTCTCCCCCTGAATCTCACACTCACAATTCAGGTGCTGATCAACAATTACATGCAGAAGGCAGGTCTACTTAATAAACTGCTCATGCAATGTGTATCTCCTGCCTTGTCTTTTGTAATTTTATTGGTATAACTTTGTTTTAACCGATCTTCCTTCATAAAACTGTCTCATTTTCAATCTATCCTCCGTGCCGCTTGTCAATTTATCTTTACCTCTCAACAGTCCACATCTGCCTCTCCTCCATGTCAGTCTCTGCACTAGTTCCTGATTCCTTACTGCTGTTCTTTAAAAGCCCCTAATTATTCAACTTTGTTTTACATTTGTAGTCTCCAACAGCCAATCACTATGTTCAAAGATGTCCTTTACACCATCACCTCTATAACACTTTCTCTTTCATATCTGTAATGTGGTCCACAATGGCTCCAAAGTAACGCCTGCATGGGACAAAAACACACACAGAATCCTCCCAGCACAGAACATAATTAAAACTGCTTCTAAAGTATTAACATGTAGTAATATCAGCTGCATACATCATCAAATACATGGTGAGACACGTCCCACTTTAAAGGCGTCTCCCTTAATAAGACCGTCCTAACGCTATCCAGTGGAAGTACCAACACCGGGTCATATATATTAATGTACAGTATCTTTAAAGTGTGAGCAAAACGTACCGTGAGGTACCCCAAATCCTCAAGCAGGTGCTGGAAAGACAGAATCTCCCAGCACTAGGCGAATGTGTGGATCCAAATTGAATGTGATACACATTAATGATCACGGTGGCTTAGTGGTTAGCACTTCTGCCTCACAGAACTGGGGTCATGAGTTTAATCCCCGACCACGGCCTGATCTGTGAGGAGTTTGTGTGTTCTCCCCGTGTTTGCGTCGGTTTCCTCCGGGTGCTCCGGTTATGGCCAGAAGATGACTTCTATCAACTTGTGTGTGTGGTCTGAAGCTTGTAGTGATCCGGGACACTCAACCCCAATGACCGGGACTAAGACTGTGTGCACACTACAGGTTTTCACCGTTTAACAGGCCAATCACAAGTCTGATATCGATTTAGTTTGTACGCTCCCAGAATCTTGTTTTATCATTCCAAAGCACATCGTATCGTTTGATTTGATTTTATAAACAGACTAAAAATCTCAGTCTAACAATGGAATGATGTTGGGCACATTCTGCAGTGTGTACGCACTCACAACCGCCAGCATAGGCAGATCTCCATAGAGTTTACAGTCACAATTGGTTCAGCCGATGGTTATGACAGATGAAGAGCACAGATCTGAAGGTAAATCTTGTATAGTGTGTACACATGAATCGGCTGCTGATCGGGACTTTCAGTCGTTGGTAAAATCATTAACAATACTGCATCAGGAGAATTTTTCTGTAGTTTGTTCTCAGCCTAAGCAGCGATAGTGGCAGAAGTAGTCTTTCTCCCAAGTTGTATCACAAGAATGGAATGTCTTGCTTTGGTACTCTCTCCCAACTCTGCACCTGGCAAGAGTCATCTGAAGACCCATCTTTTCATAAAGGTTTACTCCTCCTTACTGAACCCATCTCAACCTCAACTGACTCACTGATTTTTTTTTTAACCACCAACTTACCTAACACCACTCCTATCCCCTTCGCGTGGAGCTTATGGTTGGCCACACTTCATCTTAATAACCCTTTGTTACATATTTCAGATTGGCTCAAACAACGCCTTTTACTTCCCAGATCTTTCTAGATTGTGAGCTCTTGTACTCAGGGTACTCTCTACAGTCTCTATATTCCATATGTAATTCCCCGCAAATGCACTGTTCTACTGGATACATCGACATACTCTATCAGTAAACAATAATATAAAAATGTACAACAGATAATGCCTATTAAAATCTATTCAAATTGCTGAAAGTATGTGTTTATTTGGCATTAAAAATGTCTTTTTTTTAATTATTTATTTATAAAAGTCTTAACCCTCTGAGGGTTTTGCTGTATCTCTTGAAATATTATCCCCAGATAATCTCCATAGAAACAAGCATAGAATTTAATGATAGAAAAAAAACCTACAGGTTCATCTATTCTGCCCTTTTTTGTAATTTTTTTCATGGGGGGTGGGTGAGGGTGTATTTTTCCTTTTTAATATTTTCTATCAAAGTTTTACCAATAGCCCTACGCTTGTCCCACCCACTCTTCAATTATTTTACTGTATGAGTCCCCTCCAACATCTCATGGATCTGTCTCCTATTCTGTACAAAAGTTCCTCGTTATGTTACCTTCCAGTTTTCTTCCTTCCAGTTTCAAAGTGCGTCCCCTTGTTCTAGAAATTCTCTTATTATTAAAAATGCTGCCTTCCTGAGCTCTATTGCTTTTGATATATTTGAATGCTCCTATCATATCACCTCTGTCTCTTCTCTCCTATAATCCGTAGATGTTGTACTCTACGGGCAGATTCACTTCGGCAACGTTAGTCTAGGATTAATGTGACATTAGTACTATTACCTTTAATATGGTGTTTACCCGGATGTTTACTCGCTACCCCAAGAGGTGTGAGCAACAATCAGCATCCGTACGGTAATACTGCGCACTTTTACCGTACTAACAATAATAGTGCGCAGGTCGAGTTATTGAACTGGCCTCTTCACGTCTTTCCTGATAAGCTGGTGTGCTTCCTATGCACCATGTTAGTAGCCATGCTGTCATTTTATTTTTCTCTTTTATTAATGTCTTCCTGATCATGCTGCATAACTATATACAGTACTGGAGGTGACGTCTCACCAGTGACCTATTAAGTATCAATAGAACTTCCAAGTGATCCGATGACCACACTGCTCCCTGACCTTCATACGAGCTTGTACTATGACTCCAAGATTCCTTTCCTCTGTTGTTGGCATGACATCACCATTCATTCTTTATTCTGATTTCAGATTTCATGTCCCACATTCATTATTTTACTTTTTTATGTATCAAATGTAAGATTAAGTTTTACCCCTTCAGGGGAATCAACCGTATTTTAACTAGTTGTGTCATCTGCAAAAAAAGACCTTCCCTTGTAGTAATATCACTAATGACTACATTATACAAAGCAGTACCCAAGACTGAATCCTTTGGTACTCAGATAGTTACGAGCCGTCCAGTTCATCTTACACCATTGGACAGGGGGGTGGAGGAAGGATGCACTGGACAAATAGTGATGTAGTATGAGCTGCAGTCCGGACGGGGGTAACCAATCCCCTAAAGTAATATAGTCTGGATAGTTCGGATGCGCTCAAATACTGATATCAGTAAGAGGGTGCAGTGTAGCCCAAAGGCAAGTTAAAAATGTCTTATGATGATGGTGGGCGAAGAAACGGCAATATGGGGCGAAAGTATGAAGTGACCAACAAAATGCTGCACAGTAGTCTGTAATGGAAAGACAATTAGTCTGTAACAGTCTTTGGTGTGGCACAAAGAGTATAATAGAGTGTCAAGTTCAGTAGCGGTGGGGACACCATTGCCTGCAAAACGCTTCCTTCTGTCCTTTAGCCAAAGCTTTATCCATTCCACTAGCTTTGAGTTGAATCCAAGGTTTTTCAGTTTCTGAATTGATTTCTTCTTGGATATTGTACCAAATGCCTTGCTAGAATCTAACTAAGTGATATCCGCTAATCCACCCTGACCTATCATCTTTAGTTACAGCATCCGATAAATCCACTAGATTTTTTCAATTTGATAATCCATCAGAAAACCCAGACTAACTTGGATATTTTAATTTGTTTGTCCCTAAATAGTCAACAGTTTTTTAACACAGGAGTATAACTATCATATTCTTCCCTATTGTCTTTTTTTGTATAGTGGAACTAAATTTTCCACCCGAAATTATACACGTCAGCAGTGATTGGTTAACAAGTTTCCCTTCATTCTTTTAATACTCTTGCATGTATACCGTCAGGATCCACAGACTTATCTACCCTGTTACCTGACAGTTCAGGTAACAGCTGTAGTAAATATATACTGTATATAGGGGCAGATATATCAATTTGTCTAAAAGGAAAAAGTGGAGGTGTTGCCCATAGCAACCAATCAGATTCTAGCTATTATTTATTTAGCGCATTCTAGAACATGAGAGCTAGAATCTGGTTGCTACGGGCAACACCTCCACTTTTACTTTTTAAAAGATTTGATACATCTACCCCATTGTGTATGTTATTCCCTTCTAGTGCAGGTGAGCCCTTTAAAGTTTTGCAGTAAATAGAAAGGAAAAATAGTAAATTAGGCAGACCATACTACCGTACTCCTACATCATATCCACCCCTTTAGTTTAGCATTTGTTACCCTTTTTTACGGACTACCACCCAGTCAGAGATTTACATAAATGATCTCTCATTTGGGCAGCACGGTGGCTCAGTGGTTGGCACTTCTGCCTTACAGCACTGGGGTCATGAGTTCAATTCCCGACCATGGCCTTATCTGTGTGGAGTTTGTATGTTCTCCCCGTGTTTGCGTGGGTTTCCTCCGGGTGCTCCGGTTTCCTCCCACACTCCAAAAACATACTAGTAGGTTAACTGTCTGCTATCAAAATTGATCCTAGTCTCTCTCTCTCTCTGTCTCTCTCTCTGTATGTCTGTGTGTGTTAGAGAGTTTAGACTGTAAGCTCCAATGGGGCAGGGACTGACAATGCTGCGGAATTAGTGGCGCTATATAAATAAATGGTGATGATGATGACTAAAGTTGACATTTCTGAAATTTAAAACCAATTAAAAGACCTAAATGACTAAATAAGTTTGTGCTGTCGTCATATATCATGTTGCTAAAAAAAGACATTACTTATAAGTCACTACACTAAACAGTTTTCTTTAACTGTTATCTAGGTCAGAAAGTAGATAGTATTAATTACAGGCATATAAGGTTGCTTTCGGAATTGTTTTATATTTATTTTAAATATTTAAAAGACAAGTTCACGTCAACTGTAAACGCACAGACTTTGGGACAGAAATACCCAATGTCCTTTGCATTCGTGGCAGCAGAATAAAACTGTTTTGTGTGATAGGTGCAAGAAACAATCTAAATGGGGTGGAGCTAGACATTTAACTGATGTACTGCCTCTAGTGGTGAATGTTAGTAGTGCTAGTTAAATGTTGCCATTCCCTTGGCAAGCATCTAGGGGCATCCGATAACAAGGTCAGCTTTTTAGAGAGATTGTTTTAATTCGTATGGGTGCTCTCAAACAGACTTTTGTTATCCCAAATTTTTTATGTTATTTATAATCAAGTAATGTGGTGTGGACACAGATGAGAGTATCCCACTGGGTTATCCTAAAAAAAATAGTATAATCTTTCTATTGCACCCTTCCAAACTAAAATCCTTCCGCTCTAGACAGAGTCTTAACTAAATGGAAGTGGTATTACCAGATTAGATGAGGAGATGTGTGAAAGGCATCAACTAGGTAGATCATTTATTCATACTTGCCCACTCTCCCGAAATGTCCGGGAGACTCCTGAATTCCGGGTAGGTCTCCTGGACTCCTGGGAAAGTAGGGCATTCTCCCACATCTGCTCTCTTCAAAGTGGGGAGAATTTGAAGTCTGCATGACGCAATCTCTGGGAATCGCATAATTTTGGGTCCGCCCCCTGCGATAAAATCACGCGTTTGCATCATTGCGTCTTTGGTCAGGGCCAAATGACACGATTCGCAGAGCCCATCTTTAGGTCTGGGTTACCTATAGCTGACATCAGAGGGGCCATTCTTTTTTTTTATACTATAAACACTTTTACCTGTCCTGCCATGCGCACTCTCATTGTGGCTCAGAATCCCGCTTGTATGGGGGAACTTCCAAAACTCAGAAGCGGACATTCACTTTGTTATGCATGAGGAGAACAAATACGTATATTTAGGCAACATGTAATGCACTGCACATCCCCATATTCTGCAGTAGGTAACTAAGCCTTAGTATGTGTGAGTTCTTACATGCACAATGTACACTTGTGTGTATGGAAAACATTTTTAAGGGTTTTGTATACATGCAGCACAGTAGATTTGTGACATATTGTATTGTATAAATGATTAATTTTAAAATAGTTTTAGTAAGTTTAGCTTTCTATCTGTTGTTTCTGTGTATATAATTGCTTTGCCGCCTGTATTTGTGGAATATATTGGTGCATTTTCATCAAGTGAAGCAAAAAAATAAAACTCCATATTAGTGTATATATCGATCTATTTAACAAGCAGTGACTATCCAAAATGCCAAGGTAAATAAACATGATGATGCTTACTGCCCCCCCCCAAATCATAAATAGACTCCGTAGGCAGATAGGTGAGCCAGACTTTTACAAATATGGCATAGACAATTGAGCAACCATTTCATTATTATTCAGCTAATACATTTTTTTTATGGTAGCCAAAAAGGTAACACAGAGGAGTTGAACATGTACTCCGGTTTATTAATGTATGTTTAGTTTCTCTTTTATATTTAGTAAAATCGATCAATCATATCTTGTATAGAGATATTATAATCAGAAGAAAAATCTGCCTGTGTACTTACAAATGTAGTTTTTCCAAATTTAATCTTAATACTTTACAGAATAATTATACCCGGGATGGACAAGATGATGCTGTCCAGGGGCGTTACAAGCGGCCACTGTTCAGAGAAAAGGGACACACATTGACGTTGTGGAGAAACAAGATATCCCATTATGAGATCATGGGACAAGTGTCCTTGTGCTCACACAGCCCAGGCTGTAGGTTAGCCTATGGTTATCTAGCCGACCAACATGGTGAGAGGACATCATCCAATCACAGACTAACCGGCCACATCCAGTGGACTGGGTAAATAATCTGCAACATCACAGTCTCCACAAACACAACCGAAAGGGATATTACCCTAATTAAGAGGGCCACATGCGTGCCTTGGACCTCCTGTTGTCCACCCCTTGAATTGCAGAGTCAAAAGAAAATGTTATAAACTCACAGGTCACAATTACGTTGTTATTATACATCTCTAAAACAGCTTTGAATTCCTCAAATGAGAATTTGTCAACAGGACAAAGGGTCCAGAGATTCAATTGCTAAAGATGGGACCAAGAGCAAGGGAGAAAAAAAAATCACAGAGATATAAAAGGCACAATGACAACGTCAAACAATGAGGTTGATATAATAAGCACAGACGGACACATCTGAAAACATAAATCAGACAATAGGCTCACACACACACAATAGGCAAGTATACTGGTGTCAGACATAATGAGGGCATGTTCTTGTAATATGGAATATCAAGGACAGCTCTTACATGAAGACATATACAGTATATATAGGAATGGATGGTGTGATCTAGGAATGCTCTGATCCCCCTCGCTGTCGTGCAGCGATCTGGAACTCCCCTACTGGTGCTGGAAGGGTTAAGGGAAGCCCAAAACACCTGCTGTTAAAGAGACAGCACTCTCGCTCCCTCCTCCCACACAGCTGACCTAGAAACCAACATGCAGCCTCTAGGACCCAGCTGCAATCAGCCATGGGATATGGGGAAGAAATAGTTTGTGGGGGTCTGAGCGGAGAATATTAAATAATAGGGTGGCAAAACAGGGGGGGGGGGAAGAGGTTCGGTGTGGTTATCAATTAAAATAAATGATGAAAAAATTAGATAGGTGTGTGCTTAATCATGTATAGTGACTAGACACATGGACACAAACCGTGCACCAGAACACTGTATTTTGTAGGGAGAGAGCCATTAATAGACCTGCAGAGGGGGGCATGCAAAATAACCTGTTTGCAAATAATAGGGATGGGAAGAAGGAGACAGTTGAGCTAAAGAGAGAGATATACTTCTATGTTGGTTAAAGCACCTGCGAGATCAGAGAAGCAGAGTGCTCAGAAGGGAAGCTAGACAGGAGGAATTAGGAAGCATCTGAAAAGATTAATTAGAGTGTTAGCGAGAGGGACACATAGGGTTATTAGAGGACAAGAGAGAGAGAATGATGGGGAAATAGCGAAGAGAGTAGACAGAGGAAGGAGGGAGATCAGAAGAGATGGGATAGAGTGCAGGGGAGGGGGGAGGCAGAGAGGATAAACAGGGAGGGGAGAGACTGTCACATAATAGACAGAGAAAAGGGGATATAGGAAGAATAAGAGGGATGAAACAGAAATAAGCACAGACTGGGAGATTTAGACATACAGACCAGGAAAGGATGACAAAAGAGAGAGAGAGAACAGGCTGAGATAGAATAGCAGAAGGGACGGAGATTACAGACCAAGGGAAGACTGAGAATAGCAGAAGGATAGGAGACAGAGACTGTAGACCCAGGGAAGGGGTGGAATAGCAGAAGGGACGGACACAGAGACTGTAGACCCAGGGAAGGGGTGGAATAGCAGAAGGATAGGAGACAGAAACTGTAGACCCAGGGAAGGGGTGGAATAGCAGAAGGGACGGACACAGAGACTGGAGACCCAGGGAAGGGGTGGAATAGCAGAAGGATAGGAGACAGAGACTGGAGACCCAGGGAAGGGGTGGAATAGCAGAAGGGACAGAGACAGAAACTGGAGACCCAGGGAAGGAGTAGAATAGCAGAAGGAAAGGACACAGAGACTGGAGACCCAGGGAAGACTGAGAATAGCAGAAAGGACAGAGACTGCAAAGCCAAATAAGGGAGAGAACAGCAGAAGGGACGGAGATTGTTGACCCAAGTAAGGAAGACAAAAGCAGAAGGGACGGAGACAGAGACTGCAGAGCCAGGTTAGGGAGACGGAGACAGAGACTGCAGAGCCAGGTTAGGGAGAGAACTGCCGAAGGGACGGAGAATACAGACCCAGGTTAGGGAGACGGAGACAGAGACTGCAGACCAAGGAAAGGGAGAGAGAGGTGCAGCAGCTGAGACTACAGACCATGGAGAATACAAAAGAGCAGGGGGATAGATGGTGAATACTGCCAGGGCAGGTAGGAGACAGGAGAGGACAGTGGCTTGCTATACCTCTAGCTCCATTCACAGGCTCTCTGGGCAGCTGGGTGGCATTGCATACACAGCTAGAGGACAGGTTAGGACAGAAGGGGAGGCCCAGCTTATGAAAGGTAAAGCAGTGTCTAATATGTGACTGGATCAAGCAATACGGGTACAGAAGACACTCCAGGACAATCGGACATGAGAGAAGAGGAAAGAGGGCTCTCACCCAGGATCTGATTACTACCACATACCGGTAAGGAAGCCCTATGCACACCAATACCCTCTTCAGTGCCAGGCCAACATTAACTCTTACTAACATGGGGGTCCACAGAGGGTGCTTCCCCTAAACTCCCCACCAGCAGCGTTAACCATGGCAATTTATACACGTTGCAAGCCCAAAAATTAGATTTTTACAGTAACCAGACTTATATGATAAGCTGTGCACCCCTTCCTTACCAGACACATTCACCGTTCTGCTGCCAATGACACCTATATGTGAACCTAGTCTATCATCAGCTTTTCTGCTAATTAACCCATAACATGCATGACAACTACAGCCAGCGCATTAACCTATTTTTTATCAAGTCTGAATGAGCATCAGATCATTAACACTTTTCTGCCCAGCAACTGCAGACCATCGCTTTTCTGGCAAATCTCCTTTTAGCCACGTCTG
This sequence comes from Mixophyes fleayi, assembly GCF_038048845.1. NCBI lineage: Eukaryota > Metazoa > Chordata > Amphibia > Anura > Limnodynastidae > Mixophyes > Mixophyes fleayi. Next base: position 24,385,642 of record NC_134408.1, read on the forward strand.
CTGTCAGAGGCCTGCAGATTGTTGCTCCGGTAGCCAGTCCCTGCTACATAGCAGACCATTATAATAACCATCTACAGATCAATCTTATGTGTTCCTTGCTCTGCCAGACACACAGACACTCATAGCACCACTACATATTAGGCCTTTCTGCACAAATAAAGGATTAGTATAACACCCCAGCACCATATCTGATAAGCCTTGCAGAACTATGCTTCCTACAGCTCTTCCTGGCCTTGTATTATTATGCATGCATTAATAGTCATGACATTACAGCATTGAAGTCCAGTTGGTGTATCCTGGAAAATATATGTATAGTTGTGTACTTAACTCTGTAAGAGCTGCCTTGGCCAGCCTGCAGGGTCACTCCTACAGAGTAATGTTATGTTGGAGTGTTATGTGTATATGTCTGACACATGCGGGCCTCTACGAATGACACCTACAGGGCAGAACTGTGGTCATGAAAAGAGCTAATTCTGCGGCATTGTGCAATATTTGTATGTGAGACAGACACACTGTGCGCCTTTGTGTGAATCACACCGAACTGCAAGGCTGCATAGAAAACCTATTTGCCTCTTATCATAACACAATTCATTGTTCTCTACATGCTTGTGTGCCTAGATAAATGGCTACTTGTATGCTTGCTTCTGTGCATGTACATGTTCATTTTTTGCATACTCCATGCCTACAATAGACAGGATAGCAATGAAAAGACCTATTTGTATTATTTAAGAACCTACACACATACAGCCTGGCTATGAAAATTATTCTAAATCCACACATATCTGGTGTACATCTTTTTTTACCTCAGGAATTTGCATGTGTCCGTTGTCAGGGATACATGGAAAACTATGTGTCAGCCATTTTGAATTATGTCTTGCAAACCAAGACATATTTCTTTGTCTCTAGGAAAACAACAAGACAATGGCTAAATGTATTGAATAACAAAAAGCAACAACAATTGTGGATATATCAACACATGGCTCAAATAGTAAAGCACTTTATAATAAAATCTAGAAGCAGCTGGGTATGTTAAAAAACTATGATGTTGAAACTTTGGCCAGTGTTGACATTAGCCAGTTTTTTTTTGTCATGTTAATTTCAAAATTAATTTGTTCCATTTTTAATAGGTGGAGATGATGATTATGATTATTATTATTATTTTTTACCTCATAACATTGAAAATGTCAGAAAGGTATGAAATGGGATTAGAATTTTCCACAGGGTCAAAATCCTGCAAGCAAGGTGGTGCTAAATTCACCTTGTAGTTTGCCATTAGCCTCAGGCGGCTGACTAATGTCAAGTTTAGCTACAGTGTTGTTCTGGCCCTGGTACAGACAATGGATGTTCCTTAAATAATCACATAGGGTGAAGTTACTGAGACATTGCAGTATGTACCTCAGGTGTAATGTTATACTAAGAGGCTTATTCATCTATCACTGGGAAGCTTCCCCCGGGAAGGCTTCCATTCTGTGTGCTGTCTGTACAGGTGTGTGACAGCTCTAGGGGCTGTCTGCAGCTGGGTGTGCTCTGAGGTGTGGCTGTGTGCGCTCAGGGGGCTGGTGGGGGGACGCCACAAAATCTACAGTGTGTCCTAGTCAATGCTTGTGCAGACATGGCTGTGTACACCGAAACCTTACTGAGTAAGTACATCTTTTATGCACTCTGTCTGGTCACAGTATGGTCTGTATGTACAATGCTCTTATGCAAAGTGTACACACAAAAGGAACAAATACCAGGAATCACTTAACCAATCAGTATATATACACTTGCAAATCATTTACATGCATATTTGTGTATTAGATGTATATTTCTTTAAACACACATGCATGGAATATTATGCTTCCTGACAGCAACATCTGAATGATGTAGGAAGATGTATGATCAACTAGAATTATGGGGTGTACTCACAAATTACATATATTAGTTACCTAGTCTGTGTGTGCTAGGTTACCTTGATATGATCTTGTATACAACAGTGACAGCTGATGTTCTTCCATGTGTGATTGGAACCGACAGTACATTTATAGAATGTTGTGTACAGATATCACAATATCAATTCTCTGTCTGCTGTTCCAATCGTGTAATTGCATGATTACTTTCCGCTAAAGCATTGTTCTATGTATTTGTGTGCGTTTTAAAGGTACATCCTTCCTTCCTACCAAGTACAGGGATTATTTGGTGTGTGCAAACACTGAATTGTTGCAATTACACCAAGCTTCTGCTGTGTATCGGGGAATAATTGTGCTTTGTGATATGTATACACATACTTATATTTGGGATGTGTGTATGCAGTTTTCTCACTTGTATATTGAATTTTTGTACTTATACTTGATGTAAAGATATGGATTTGTGTTTCATGTGCAGATAAAGCCATTCACTGTATTTGTTGTTTATAAACAGGCTCAGTCCTACATGTTTTGTTTTGTTTTGAGTGTAGCTAAATTCTTTACACGCTCTTATTTGTTGTTGGCTTATTGTTATATATGTGATCTTTTGTGTCGATGCTGATTCCTTCCTTACGTCTACCTGCTATTTGCATTTGTAGGGTTAATCCCACTGTTAGGTGATATATGAAATATCTGTTCAGGTATACGAGGTTCAGGAACCTGACACCTGGGAGACAATGAGGCCCAGAGCAGAAATTTAATATGCTTCCTTTCCCAGTTTTCTTGCACTGCAGGGTGGGACAAGAGGACTGACTGTACTAGGAATCTGTATATCAAAGAGAGACAGGAGCACATTAACTCCCTGCGTGCCATTTCATAGAGCGCTGTCTGCACTGTTCATCCAGGGAATGGTCATTAGACTGAATATACTATTTATTTTTTCTTTTTCTTTAATTCGTTTTGCCACCATCCAGTGACCCAGTGACCGAGATTGTATATCTATCAGACACAGTGGAGAAGATTTAGCAATGCAGCCTGGGTGCAAAAAAAGGCATTCTCATTGAGACGTGTATTTTACATGAGCGGTCTAATACACTGCCATGCACCGAGTGTGCTGCCAGTGGACAAGCCATTTTGTTAGCATCTCATCCTGAACTTATTTATGGATTATTATGAACCAGTAATGTTACTATATTACAATTAGGCTTTTTAATGCCGTAAACTAAGCTACTTGTGAATTAAATAAATTCACAAAACTAAGTCCCTTCTCAAATTCCCTGGGGTTCCATAAATGGAGTGTTTCATAGTTGCATGAAAGTCATGTCAAGTCAATGTCAATTGGATAGCAAAACTGGGGGGAGCCATTTAAAGAACAACATATGTCCGTATGCAATATACATGGAATTATTTGATTATATTGCACTAAATCCCTCTAGCATTTGTTCCATCCATCCCAGCTGTCATGATTAATGCTGTGAGTGTTTAGGAGAGGATTGGGGTGTGCTTGTATTGCATCAGTGGAAGGGGGGAAAGGACAGTGGATAGAAGCTGAAAGTTTTCTTGTCTAAACAATTGGATGACTTGTTTTCATGATCAGCGCTCTCCTTTATTTAGCATACTAGGAACCCGTCCTACCTTCATGCTGTCAACCTGCGGGGACAAATGGTGATTACAGTGGTGGAAGATGCAAGGACGGGACCCCCTCAGGGCACTCAGCATCCTCAAATTGACCCCGATTTCAAACAGTGCTGACAAAAAGAAAAATGTTACCTTTGTGTTAATACATTTTATTTTTTCTACATTAAATGGGATGGCCACTCACACATCTAAACATTTACAAAATCCAGAGTGACAGTCCGGAGCGGGGGTCTTCTCTCCCAGCCTACACGCTTGGCAGTCTTCATGCTCTGCTGTGCCTTGTCAACTAGTACATTTGACGGATCAATCCCATAGCAAGGAATAATAGTGCACTGTCAAACATACTATTGTCAAAGCTCAGCAGAGCTGAGAAACGGTCAAGTGTGCAGAGCAGCAGAGAAGGACCCAACACAGGATTCTCACATCACTATTGACTTTCTAAATTGCAGCTATTTGATTATTACATTATACTGCAAAAATTGTTTGTTATTGGGATTGTATTTCAGCACTAAAGCTGTGTAGGGAGTATCAAGTTCACGAAATGTACTGTACATCAAGGGGGTAAATGTATCAAGCTGAGAGTTTCCGGCGGGTGTGAAAAGTTGAGATCTTGCCCATGGTAACCAGATTCCAGCTGTCATTTTGTAGAATGTACTAAATAAATGATAACTAGAATCTGATTGGTTGCTATAGGCAACATCTCCACTTTTCAAACCTGCCGGAAACTCGCAGCTTGATACATTTAAGCTGTCTAACCTACTACCCCTATAGAATTACCCTTTTCATTCAAATTATTCATTTTTTCTATTTTACTCCTAAAATACTGCTCAGTTATAGCTAAAATGGATCATGAGAGTGAGGGGGATTGTCCCTGTCTTTATTATATATCAGCACTTTTGTGTGTTTTGAAGCTTTTTTTTTCTTACATTGGGCATACAGCACCTAGAAATGTGCCAAAGTGCAACTGAAAGGCACAAAATACATCCCGTGAAAGGTAAAGGACAAGACCTCTCACAAGAGCTCTATCAGCTCAGAGCTGATGCAAATATCAAGTTCTAGGGCCTGATTCATTAAGGTACTTAAATTAAGAAGATTCCTATTTAAGTCTCCTGGACAAAACCATGTTACCAATGCAAGGGGTGCAAATTAGTTTTCTGTTTTGCACATAAGTTAAATACTGACTGTTTTTTCATGTAGCACACAAATATCAACTTTAGATTTCAGTGTACAAATAAGCTATCAAGTATTTGTGTGCTACATGAAAAAACAGTCAGTATTTAACTTATGTGCAAAACAGAAAACTATTTTGCACCCCTTGCATTGTAACATGGTTTTGTCCAGGAGACTTAAATAAGAAACTTCTTCATTTAAGATCCTTAATGAATCAGGCCCCTATTGTGGAGGGAAGATGGTGGGCATCCTTCCCCACAGCAAGGAATGCCCCTAAGATCGGCCCCCCTGCACTGCTTTATCTCATTTCAATAATCTTGCTCTACAAAATGAAATCTTATTTTTGCATTGCTCTGCAAAACTAGCTGCGCAGGTGCTCTTATTCCGTACTTGGCAAGGAACAGGCAAATTCTGTTGAGGATTACTTGTCTGGTTGGGGCTGTTGGCTATTTCCAGTTGTCCGCTAGTTGTAAGGTGGCAGCAGACATGATATGTCTGATTAATCTTCTTTTGGTGGTGGGTAGCTGATGGTAGCTGGTACACCCAGTGAAAAAAGAAAATATTTGGGCGACAAAGGGATGGCAAGATTCAGAACAGAGTTTACTAAGCTTTTAATGTCTTTCCAGAATGGGATCAATGTGGGGTACTGCCCCCAAATGTCAATGAAAACCGACAGCAGAACAACCTTGTCATAAATCATCTGAAACATCCAAAGTTTATAGGAAGTTTCCTTTATTTTGAAGCAGAGTAGATTACTAGCTGTCTTTTCTCTAATTTCGGACCATTCTTCATCATTTTTGATTTCCTGAAGGTTGGCCGTCCAAATTTGTTCATGTGGGCCTTTTAGTGAGGTCTCAGGTTTGACAAGTTCATCATATAGTGTTGAAACTAGTCCTTTCGTGGGAGCCTGTCTTAGTCAAGCTGAAGATATTGGTAGTATTTGAAGATATTGGTAAAAAAAATAATTATTGGGAATGGCAAATTGTGATGGTAACTCTGGAAAGTCTGGGAATGGTTGGCCATGAGTAAGATCATTCAGTTATCTAATGTCACTTGTCAATCAAGGTGGGTGGAATCAGATACTTGTAAGGTCTGAGCGAACTGATCTGAATCCTGGGTTGTTACATATTGGAATTATGGAGTTGGGACTAGTTGAACGGCTCTATTTTACGTGATCCCAAAATGATAGTGATAGTGATGATCAAGGGTAAAGAAGCCGCAGGAGCCACAAGAGGGAATGGAGGGAATCAACCTTGATTGAATTCACCTCAATTGCAGACCAAATTTTAGAGATATCTTTGGAGGACACCATTGGACACTTTGGGGTATATTTACTAAACTGCGAGTTTGAAAAAGTGGAGATGTTGCCTATAGCAACCAATCAGATTCTAGCTGTCATTTTGTAGAATATACTAAATAAATGACAGCTAGAATCTGATTGGTTGCTATAGGCAACATCTCCACTTTTTAAAACCCGCAGTTTAGTAAATACACCCCTTTGAGTCAGATGCTCCACCAAATAGTAGTGCTTTAAATTCAGTATGCCCAGGACTCCACACTGTGCTGAGAGCTGTAAGTTTTAGGAACTTAATTCTTGGAAGCTTGTTTGCCAATATAAAGGTCAAATCATTGCGCTGAATGGATCTAAACACATGGGGAGGAAACTGAATTGGGGGGGGATTTGGAATAGGTAGAAGATCCTAGGTAGGATGTTCATTTTCACTCATTTGATATGCCTTATCTAGGATATAAAAAACTTGTTCCATTTAGTCAGGACTGATTTGATTTCTTGTAGAATAGAAGGGAGGTTGGCCTGGAAGAGCTGGTGGTACTGCTTGGTGATGCATTTAGTTGACCAAATTCATCACCAAGCCATCATGCCATTTAAAGATAAAACTATTTCCCAACATAGGGCTAGATTTACTAAGCTGCGGGTTTGTAAAAGTGGAGATGTTGCCTATAGCAACCAATCAGATTCTAGCTTTCATTTATTTAGTACCTTCTACAAAATGACAGCTAGGATCTGATTGGTTGCCATAGGCAACATCCCCACTTTCTCAAACCCGCAGCTTAGTAAATCTAGCCCATAGTCTTTTCTGTATAGGTAAGGTAGAAATCTAGTATCTCAGTTTTTTGGGATTTTATCTTATATCTAGAAACCTACCATAGACTTCAGCCTCCACGACAGATATACCCAGTTGAGCTTGATTCCTACATGCAAAGGGCTAATCTATTAGCTAGGATTTTAGCATCATTTTTTAGGTTTATGTTTATCAGTGATACTGGCCAGTAATTAGAGCAGAGAGTAGGGTCTTGACCGACTTTGGACTCACCCCTATATTTGCTCACAGTCGAAGACTTCTTCCTCCAGAATTTGGTTTAAAAAGTCCCAGTACAGATGAAGGCTTTATAGATTTTATAGGCTCCGAGATCTCTTCCACCGTAATGTCCTCATTTAGAGCAGCTGAATTTTCACGCAAGAGTTTTGGGAGCGTGTTTTAAGCGGGATAGGTTTCAACTTCGTCCTTCAGTGCGTCGGGTGAGAGTGGAGACCTGGATAAATTATGTAATGTCCCATAGTATGCAGGAGAGTATTGCAGTTAATTACACTATGATAGTGTCAGTCTGCGTAAGGAGGTCCGCCGAGGAAATCAGCTTATGATTCGACAGAAGAGCGGCCAACTGATCCTCGAGGGGGTAAATTAATGAATTCACACTTTGTTGTCACCTTGTGATCTTCACAGATGATGCCTGGAGGCATTCAAGACAAACTAGTCAGAAATTGCTCCTTTATTTTCCATATATATATATATATATATATATATATATATATATATAATCTTTCTTTAATAAGAGCGAGTTGTCTAGGCGCCACCTGTAAGTACGCAGAGTCGCTTAATGAAATGGAGATAGATGTATAATCCCCGTGTAATCCGTCCATGGAGAGCAAGTCCTGTAACCAAGTGTGTTAATTGTTTTCAAAATGTTAATTATTAGTAACGGGGTATATTTAGGGTCATATCCTATAAACACATGTATTAATGCTTGATAAATACATCTGGTGTTTTTTTAATACAATTCAGAGGTGGCAGATAAAATAATGATTATTCTAAAGTGACATTTTTTTTAAGCCTTTGTTTTGTTATGACCATTCTCAGATTGTGTTTACAGAGGAGGTATAGACACAAATAAGTGTTCCTGTGATGTGGGGAACCTATTCATAATACCAGCCGCCTTAATGTGCGGTTTGGCTTGTAACATACCTCCCAACATTTCGGTAGCCAGCATCGGTACAGAGGTCCTGGCCACGGCATGATGGGGATGTGGTCACATCACGACGAGGAGCTTGGCCACACCTTGGGGGCGTGCCTAGCGCTTTTGAAGTGCTAGGTATCCTCCCCTCCAAACATCTCCATTGCTGTGCCCACCAGTGCAAGTGGCACCCCTTCACCAGTGCTCTGCCATGCAGAGCAGTAATGAACAGAGAATACTGGTTAGCTTTCCACCCCGTTGAAAGTTTTGTTGCTCTAGACAATTTCCTAGTTTGCATATATGCAATTTTTATACTCTTTATTTAGAATTTTGCACGGTTACATCAAAAACAGTATTGCACAAACCTCCCTTGCCATGAGAGGAACAATGATAGTAATATGGTTGTTGTGTTCAATATCCGGTTACATAGCTTGTAAAACAATCAATAATGATTACTGAAGAGGATAATTGATAAACATGTCCTTATTGATGTAGTATAGAGGGTTATTGTGCAGGTCAGGATACCATAGAGACCTGTACTTGCAGTTGGAGTTTGGTATCAGCCCAAAAGTCCTAAGGGGTATATTTACTAAACTGCGGGTTTGAAAAAGTGGAGATGTTGCCTATAGCAACCAATCAGATTCTAGCTGTCATTTTGTAGAATGCAATAGATAAATGACCACTAGAATCTGATTGGTTGCTATAGGCAACACCTCCACTTTTTCAAACCCGCAGTTTAGTAAATCTAGCCCTAAGTGAATAGAAATTAAACTAAAGTTGGTATTAAAAGGTAAGATCAGAGCCTATGGTGGTTTTTAACGAGGTTTATCCAGGGGATGAGGAGCTGGGGGAAAGGGATTGAATTTCAAGTGGACAACCCAAACCAAGAGTGATTTCATGATTTCCTGGTGTATATATGTTTCCCGGTAAACATACTGAATGTCCGGTGTTCTAGGGTTCTCATAGTTTCTGGGAGTTCTTTACCAAATTGTACTGCATACTAGGGATATACTCCATGCTGGACACAAACCTAATGCACTTTAAAGAATCTCTTGACATGAAAGACAGTCAGGTCGTTTCCAGTAACGAACGATTAAAAGTTTTACCACGCTGCCTATGTGTGTTGTTAGTTTATTTGTTGACTTGTCTATTTGTTCTACAGGGAGGCCCAGAATCATATTTCCTATGTTAGGACTTAATTGTTGTGCCTTCTGCTAGCTGTGTTTGTAACCAGGTACCTTCTGTTCCTGCAGTGTGAGTATGAGTGCTGGCTCGGTGGATCAGGAACCGTCTCGGAAGCTGGGCTGCTGTGGCGTACCTGTGATCACGGAAGACATGCAGGCACTAGCAATCCGCAGCCTGACCGGGAGCGAAGTGCAGAAACATTATGAGCTGATTCGGGAACTGGGAAAGGGAACGTATGGCAGGGTGGAGCTGGTGTCCCACAAGAGCACAGGTAATATTGGGAACATATCTGGAATAATGGAGGTGAGGTGAGATTGATCGGTGACAATCTAATGTCCAAAGGTGGGCGTCACCTTTACCGTAAAGGGCAACTCCAGCTATAATGCAATTTTTACATAACATTCCAAAAACCTTTAACAAGTAGAACTTTGGTGGCTCCATTCCAGGAGGGGCAGCACAGTGGTCTAGTGGTTAGCACTTCTGCCTCACAGCACTGGGGTCATGAGTTTGATTCCTGAGCATGGCCTTATCTGTGTGGAGTTTGTATGTTCTCCCTGTGTTTGTGTGGGTTTCCTCCGGGTGCTCCGGTTTCCTCCCACACTCTAAAAAAAAAACATACTGGTAGGTTAATTGGTTGCTATCAAAATTGACCCTAGTCTCTGTCTGTCTGTGTCTGTGTGTGCCTATATTAGGGAATTTAGACTATAAGCTCCAATGGGGCAGGGACTGATGTGAATGAGTTCTCTGTACAGCGCTGCGGAATTAGTGGTGCTATATAAATAAATGATGATGATGATGATGATGAGGGACCCCATAATGAAAAATAACTACTCTCCACCAGCACTGCAATGCCTTTTGTCCCAGTGTTAACAATGATCCCATTAGAGCATGTGTTGGAATTGATACCTCTTGTAGATTTTAAGTTTAAATTATATTTTAACTGGAGTGAAACTTAAAAATGAACATATCCCTGTAACAAGTTCCTAGCCATGTAGACTCAGCAGGTTTGCCCTAGTTTATTATAATTAGTCTTATATTCGTTTTGGATGATTTTATTGCAGTACAGTTGTTGCCAGTACCCAAGGTAGCTCTGTATTAATAAGCTGTTTCTAACCTCCAGAAATATGTATGATAAATATATTAGTTTGTTTCTCCAGATAAACCATTTTCCCCCATAATGCTGTCACTTGCTAAGTAAGCGAAATATTCGTGCAAAGCAAAATCTATTCCCCCAAATGGCAGGCTCCACAAAATCTTGCAAAAAGACGTGTTCTCATTTTAGAGATTGTAATGTACCAAGTTCATATTTGAAAGTATTCTACCAAATACTAAGCCAAAACTAAATTTACATTTGACTAAATGTTAAAAAAACATCTGTAATTTTACAGCGGTGACTCTGTGCCTTATGCCCTAAAGATGAAGGATTCCGCCACTGGAATCTTGTGCTTCACTCTTCCAGTGCCAGAAGTTACAATAGTCATGTAAAAAAATATACAAAGTGTAAGTGGTACATATCTGACCTCTAATCTCACTTTCTAGGTAACAAGATGGCTCTGAAATTTGTGAACAAAAATAAAACCAAGCTGAAGAGCTTCTTGCGGGAATTCAGTGTGACCAGCGCTCTGTCCTGCAGCCCTTTCATTATCAGAGCTTTTCATGTGCTGTTCCAGACAGAGGAGTGTTATGTCTTCGCTCAGGAGTATGCTCCCGCTGGGGACCTCTTTGATATTATTCCACCACAGGTGAGATCAAACACATCAGATGATATTTCTTCTTCTTTATGTCTGGCTGCGTAACTGGGTGTGTGTGGAAATACAATCCTGAACCAAAGTCACAATTGTGAACAATAGTTGTGTATTAGATGTACACACCACAATGTATGTAGACAACAGGCAGAGTTTAATTAATAATCACTGCGTTCATTGTCGGGAGTCATTCTACTGAATGCCAGATATTGGTCTCCGGTCCATAGCTATAAGTTGGTGCATTTGCAGTAGTTGAACATAGTTATAAGATCTCTTTGAAACTTCTCAGTAATTATGTTTTTCCTTCAAGGTGGGACTCCCTGAAGACATGGTGAAACGCTGTGTACAACAGCTGGGCTTGGCTCTAGACTTTATGCACAGCAAGAGTCTGGTTCATCGCGACATTAAACCGGAGAATGTTCTTCTCTTTGATCGGGAGTGTCGGCGGGTTAAGCTGGCTGACTTTGGTATGACTCGTAAGGTGGGCTGCCGCGTGAAACGCGTGAGCGGCACTATCCCCTACACAGCACCAGAAGTGTGCCAAGCTGGCCGCTCAGAAGGCTTTCCAGTAGAGACGAGCTTGGACGTCTGGGCTTTTGGAGTACTTATCTTCTGTGTTCTCACTGGCAACTTTCCCTGGGAGTCCGCCTCACCGGGAGATGCCTTCTTTGAGGAGTTTGTGCATTGGCAGAAAGGCCGTCTTCCCGGTCTTCCTTCCCAATGGCGCCGTTTTTCAGACAATGCCCTACGAATGTTCCAACGCCTTCTTTCTTTAGAATCAGAAAAGAGAAGCCCAGTTAAGGAGGTCTTCTTCTACATAAAATATGACCTACTGTCAGAAGCTAGGCGTAGACCTTCTTACCGATCCCGCAAGCAGACAGGAGAAAAGTTACCACAGGTGCCCCAGCGTCACGAGAACCCCACTCCTCTCAAGAGGACAATACTTACTGAGGGAGGCTCCTCACCACGTGTCCCTCACTCTCTGGCAGAAGCAGGACAACCACCTGCTGGCACTGGCAGGACAGAAGGGAGGCAGGACAAGAGCAAAGCTCAGATGCTGCTAGCAACCGCTATTGAGATATGTGTGTAATGCGGACAGGACACCCACTCATATTCATCGGACAGTGATGTCATTGTCTCCAGTAAAGGTCACCTCCTGGCTTAAGACATAAAACGGGTTTGACCTCTTAGCATTTAATGGTCATGAGCCTACAAGCAAAAAAAAATAAAATAAATATATTGCTGATGTGAGAATGGCTTGGTGAAAGGAAGAACTGATGTTTTATGGATATTTTATGGAAGGGAGAGGATAATGGCGCTTTTTTGATCAAAAGGATTGTTAGGGTAGTGACTTTTGTGCTGTTTCTGCCTCTGCGGGACCAGGAACCTTATATTACATGGGTTGTATGATAAGGGTGAGAGAGGTGTCAGACGTTTAAAAACCGGTATAAGGCAGGCAGTATTAATGCAAGCTTTCCCTCTCGTTTTCTACACAACCAAACGATACAATAGACCAGTAGTGCAATGTCACATACTCTTACACAAAGTTACTTTATACAGGAAGACCAGACCTGGCGCACAGCAACTGACTAACCAGCCGGACACTAGACTACATTACTGCACAGGGCAACAAACACAGTGGGAGATATGAAAACTGGTGCAGAGGTAACTGTGCAAATATATATGCAGCACATAGCAACCAATTAGACGTCTGCTTTTATTTTCTATGACAATTAGAATATGACTAGTTGCTATGGGTTACATCATAAAAAAATCTTCGCAGCTACCTGTGCATCAATTTTAATAAATGTCGCTCATTCTCTTCACAGCTCATACCTTCTATTTTGCTGTTCAACCCTCCAGACAAATAAGGGCTTGCATTAATTTATAGCACATCCAGAAGGCTGAATGGCCGATGTACCAGGGTAATCTCTTCATATAAGTCTAGATCATGGATCTTGAAAATTACTCTTTAATTTTAGATACGGCGCCTTTAACATTCCCTGAAAACATATCAAACTTTTTTTAAATTGTGTTACGTGTGTGTGTTTTTTTTTTTTTTTTACACACTTGAACATCCCTGTGAGAATCCAGAACGGGAACCTTTAAATCGGGAGTTCTGTTACTTTGCACAGTAGAAAGTTGTAGGGACAAATGAAAACCAGAAATGTGTGAATCTTTTTTTTTTTTTTTTTTTTTTTGTTTGTTTTATGGTCACTGTCATTCATTTTGGTTACTGAAATTGTATCCCAAAGGTTCTCATATTTTTAGCACAAGCGATAGGAAATTTCACCACAAGGATGTCAGGTGCATTCTGATTGGCTAATGTTCAGCCAGCTCATATAACTAATTGTGAAAGTGGCACTGATTGGCTCAGACAGTTTCCATGGAAACACAGAACCTGCCATGAAAAGCTATAGAATGCTCATCTAGAGACACAGTTCCGTATGAGAGAACTTTTGGGGTCCTTCAGAAAGCTATTTTTATCCTTAGTATATTGTTGTTTTGAATGTTTGATCGTATATATGTAAAAAAAAAAAAAACTGTATATGGCAATTGTGCAAAGTATGCATACAATACAACGAGGGCACTTTTGAAAATGGGCGCACAGGGCAAAGATGCTGTTGCCAATGGCAACCAATCTCATTCTGTCACTTTTCCAGCGCAGGTTAGAAAATGAAAGCAAAAGTCTTACTGGTTAATATGGGATACAATGCATTTTTCCTGTGCACCAATTTTAATACATGTTCCATATTGTATATGTAGTCATGAGGCAAATATGCAAGTATCTTATTGTAGGCCGGTATGCGCCTCACTGAATTGGTACCCATTCTCATCCCTTACAAAATCGAACATTTTGCTGCTCCCAAATGTTGGTGCCTCATTATAGGCATAGCTAATTCAGATGGTATGAGAATTTGATTTGACTTATTTTGGCATGACATGGTCATACCTACTTGATTTGCCACTCAGAGATGACTGATGATGACTGACCTCCCTTCCCTACTTTCTAATTTGACCATAGTCAAAGTTGAATGAATTTCCAGCCTAAAAACAGACTAGTTTAGGACACACTGGATTCTGTGGAGTGGTGCCTCCTGCCTAACACAAATATAGCCATACAAAGCCTTCATAGTTGCCAACTGTCACTAATTTCCAGGGACGGCCACAAGTTCTAATATTTTTCCCCAAAAAAAACGTCCCTGTTTTTCAGGTTTGACCAACTGAGCAGTATAAGTCATCTTCTTTATATACTGAATACAATTTTCATTATCTATTTACATTCCCAAGGCTTTATAAGTTAATATTTTTTGCATTTGAGTATTTAAGGTACAAAAAAATGACATTATCACCAAGGTCTGTAAAAATATCTTGGTGGGGACTGTAGTGCACGAACGCCCGTCTAGACAGTAGCATGCTTAGTGGGCATTTATGTATCTCCACGGCAGCAGGGTCCCTGGCAATTATTTAAAATGTTGGCAACTATGTGCCTTGACAGTCCATCTGACAGAGAAATGGTTATTTAGTGGGTGTACTTGCAGTAATCCTTTCCCCATCCCAAAAAATTGCCTATGCAGAGCATATGTAGCAAGTGTACGGTTGTGTTTGGCATATCGACTCTGTCTATTATTTTGTGTAGGATTAAATCTTGTCTTTCATTCGGTATTCATTTTCTCTGGAAAGGCCAATGCTAGTTCATTGTTGTTCCTGCTACATGGATTTAAAGCGAATCCTCATCTAAACAGCACGGAGGCAGCCATTTTATCCAGCCTGCCAACTCAGCTGTCTCGGTGATGTCACTAGTTCCTAGCGAGTTGATAGGCTACATTTTTCAATGAATGGTGGTTCAAAACAAAATGGCTACCTCCACTGAGTGGAAGTGTTGGGTCGACTTTAATAGCTAGTGGCACCAGCTTTGAAGCTTTTGTGGCGACTAAATCAGGGTGTGTGTAGTACCTAATAAAACACTAAGGGTTCTTCTTTAGCCTCCCTTAAGATGCTGTTATATACATACATGAAATTAGTGGCCTAAGTCACACTTGCTTTCAGATTTGTTGTCACTACAAGCAGTAGTTGCTCCCATGCTAAGTTTCTGCATTTTCCAAGCTTTCAATGTGTATTCAGGGGCTTGCAAGTAAGGCCTCGGTAAATACAAACTATGTAAAGGGCTACAGCGTTGCTAAAATAGCAGAAGTGCCATAACGCCACAGCGAATACCAGTGGCCATCACAGAAAAGCAGTGTACAAATCAGATTTAAAAAAAAACAAAAAAACCTGACATTTGGTCTAGCTGCCTCTGTCTATACTTTGGAGCTAAGTCAAGAAAGATAATCATTTATAGATGTCTATAAAACTGTGTTTACGTCTTTGGAAATAATCAGTCAGAGCACAATCCTCCTTTTATTTTTTTGTCTCTCCCTGGTTTTAGGGCCTAGGTATACAGTACTGAGTTTTCATGTTTTCCTCTTGAGTAAGACCCTGTATATTCAAAACCAAGTGGGTAGACAACTAAAGTAGCATACCCCCTTCCCCCTTTTTGCCTTAGACGTCTTCAATGTTCACAATATTAGTGCAATAATGTAGATAAGGTGATGATTGAAAAACTTTTTAACTTAAGTGTAGAGTATTTCTGATTCCAGGTTAGGGCTAGCTTAGAAAAGTTACCTCAGTTTAGCTGACCTGTTTAAAAATATATATATATATAGATAAAGTTATGTATAGAGATAGCTAAGCATATTTGTAAATGTGGATTTTTTTATTTTTTTTGTGAATGCAATGCCTTTTGTTCCACATACCTCCATCAAAACAGACCTATTATTTATCAAATGCATTTTTCCCCCTCAGATTACTCAAATTGTCCGCCATTTTGAATCCACGGTTAATGAGGTACAATGTTGGGAAAATGTTAAAATATAACCCACCTATAACAATGTTTAATATCCTTTCATTTGAAAAGAAAACCTTTTGTGTACAGTTTATTGTCCGCAGATATTAATCACCATTTAAAAATTCAGATTCTATCCGCTATATCATGTTCTGCAGTGTGCTAAAACAGCTGAAATCTCTACAAAATGTCCTGCAAAATATCTTTTCTTGTTAACTTTGATGTAAATATATTGTAATTCTTCCTTAAGAAGCTGCTGATAGTATCTTCTTAACAAACTCCAAACACAGTTGTCCACCGAGTCTTTAATTTCTCTCTCTTTGTTCTCTCCTGAGAATACTTAATAATATTATGCATTATAAATAAGATACTTAGCTTAGGCCCTAGAGAGTTTAGTCAGTGCTATCTAACCAAACGTCCGCTAACAATTGTTAATGCCCGCAGCACGCAAGGAAGGCACTTTCATTGTGCTTTTAATTTTCTTATATTAGCATTTCGCAAATATGATTTGAGGAGACTGTAGATGAAGGCGAGGGGGGCGTATTGTAGCCGGAATCCAAGCACAAGACCCGGAACCACACTGTAACTTATGGTCGTTTAGGAGCAGAAAAATATCATTGTGCCCAGTTAAGATTACAATATAATTGTGGTACCTGGGACATGGAGATGAGTGTTTTATCAAAGGTGAGTAGAAATTAGCAGGAGGATAAAAACCTTGGTGTCTAGCATTTCAGTGTCATTGGTATACAGCCACTGAGCTACTAATTGCCCCATAGTGCTTAACTGAACCCTGATTCACAAACTGTTGGTGAACTCTCATCATCATCATCATTTATTTATATAGCGCCAGCACAGTCTGTAGCGCTTTGCAATTGGGAACAAACACAGTAATATAACAATACTGGATAATACAGACAGAAGTGAGAGGACCTCTCAGACGGCATCATGGGAATTGTAGTTCAGAAATGTAGGGCCGAGAAACTTTTTAGTATGTGTTTTTTTTTGTTTGTTTGGGATTTTTATTTTGCTACTGAGGTGCCAAAAATGTCCACCTCATTTTTTTGGTGGCTATTACAATGCTTATTGCAGTGATATAGCTTTTACATCTCTCTTGAGTATAAATCATACGTGCAAACTCTCCCGGAAGTCTCCTGAATTCCAGATAGGTCTCCCGGACTCTCGGGAGAGTAGGACATCCTCCTTCATCTGCCCATTTCCTAGTGAAGTGGGCAGAATTAGAGCTGCAATGCAGGCGTGCCATTACGTCATGGGGGAGGGGGGGCAAAAATGGCACAAATCATGTCCCCTCCGCCCCGAGAACTCCCGGAGGGAACCATCAATAAGTTGGCAAGAATGGTACAAAAGCAACATCTAATTAGTTGGCTTTATGACATAGTCTATAACTAGAAGCCACTTTGGCAAGATGTGTAATGTCAGACACGCAGATTGGACAACACGTTCAGTTTAATACTTGCCTACTCTTTCTACATGACCGTGAGACTCCTGCATTTTGGGAGTTCTCGCCGAGCCCCGGGAGAGCAGGCCTTTCTCCCAGAGGGGGAGATCATTAAAGTTGGCAAGTATGACTAATCCAATTAATAAATTTCTTGCTCTGTGCCTCAAAACTACTTTTCATGCATTCGCAAGATGCTATATAAATGGTGTCCTACAGAGCCCATTAAAAAAACAAACAAATTAAAAACACTTAAAAATCATATGTAAGCACTGAGCATGGATCTTCCTGTGAATAAATGAGTCTTACGAGTTCCCATCTCAGGCTTCTTCACTTGCTGCAGTTTAAACTGTTCCTATATGGAACATGTGCCTGCATGTATGAAGAGAGCACATATCAATCCTTATGAAGAAACATGCTCTACTATTTCTGTACAAATCATTTATGTGGAACCCTCAAATAGTTCAGTGACTTTCAATGATCCTGTGAGATTTCACCAGTTCCAGTCATAACGTATATTTTATCTTTCAGGATAAATATATTTTTTACGCTCATTCGTAAATATACGAATCCTTCAGAAGTTCCCAAAATTTGGGCGTTTCTGACAACGGCAAAAAAAATAAATAAATATATCAATGTCGGATGTGGAACAAAATGTCCTTGTTTTCTTAGGTTTAACTGTGTGGTCTGTCATTGTGCTAAAAGTGTCTCTGTGTGTCCCTGCACTGCAATTTAGGGAGGAGCAATTTAATAATCGAACAATATAAAAAAAAAAAAAAACAACAAAAAAAACAAACATGTCCTCGGAAATGTAGTCATTGTATTGGAATCCTCTCTGCGGCCTCTGAAAATAATATGTACAGTACCGGCGGTGCAGAGGAAAAGCTTATACAATGTGCGTGTATTTTTACTTTGTATTCTTTTCTTGGTAGACAATAAATTGAAAATTGAAAATAATACAATGGCTGTTTTGTTTCCTTAATTTCGTTGAGGATGGTACATCGGGGAAAGCCAGAGGGGTGGTGGTGATAGGATTCTCTGATTTACCCCCTAGACAAGTCTTTCTGTCTAAAGCAGCTGCTGCAATACCACTTCTAACCAGCAGGTGATAAAGAACGACCCTGGTTTTACTGAATGGTGTGTGACTGATGCAGGGGGGGAGAGGAGTTGAGCAGGGGGCCCGTAACTGCCGGTGGTAGTTCCGCCACTTCCTGCATCCACCACGTCAGGGCAAGCAAAGAGAAGCCGACACAGGGGCAGAGCAGGGTCGCAAGAGGACGGACATCATCGCAGTCATCATCATCATCAACATTTATTTATATAGTGCCAGCAAATTCCGTAGAGCTTTACAATGGGGAGCAAACATTAATAAAACAATACTGGGTAATACACACATACAGAGAGGTAAGCAAGCTTACAATCTAAGCTTGTCACTGCCACCAATATTTGTGCTGCCCCTAATAATGTCTATAAATAAACACTTATAATTTTTATGTAGGGGTGGAGGAACCCTCAATTATTTAAAAAAGTTGGCGATAGCAATCACACCCCACCCCCACCATGTGATGATATGAATCTCAGCATTACATAGCAGGGGCAGAGCCACTGTGATCCAATGGCGTCACGAAGCCCCCCCCCGCACTTGACACGAGTTAGAACAGAATGAGGGCTTGCACCTCACCTGTGCATTTCTATGGAGGACAAATAGTTGCATTTGTGCAAAAATTATGGACCAATCATTTCTCAATTTCGTATATAACCTCCGTTGTGAAGTGTGAGCAGACTTTATAATACCACTCAGAGCCGTAACTTAAAATTTTATCCATTCTTGCCAACTCTCCCTGAATGTCAGGGAGACTCCCTGAAATAGGGGTGATCTCCCTACCTCACTGAAGAGTCTGGCATTCTCCCTGATGCTGAGCCAGTACAAGACGTGCTTGGCTTCGCCATCTGTGACATGATGACACAGTTCAGAAATTGTGTCCTTTGTCCATGTATTGATGCCTATGGAGTTGGCCATTTTCATGGAGACCAAGATTTAATCAAAGACTGGCAGGTAAGACAACATGACTTTAGTAATGGAGACAGAAATGTAAAAGACACTTCAGTCTCTAGAGATTAATTATTCAAAATAATGCAATTCGTCGCCCACCTCCCCCGAGATCTCCCTGAAGTCAACGAGGAAAAGTTGGTAAGTATGATTTTAGTGCCGGGGCGAGAAGCAAAACTGCCATCCCCATAGACCTCAATTTTAAATAAAATGTTGATAAATTGCGCCTCCCCTTCAGCGTTGCGCCCTGGACGGGCGCCCCTCTCGCACGGCCCTGGTTACGGCCCTGAATACCACTTCCTGTGCTATCGGAGGTCTGAACAAAGGCCATGGAAATGTACTAAGAAGGTAAAGCAAATAATGAATGCATATTCCTAGCCAAAATGAAGTCTTCCACAAGAGGTACCAGTTGCTGCCTCTCGTTTGTTGCTAGCCATATATCTAACACATTTTCTATATTCGCTGCTCTTATACTCTTATTGGATGAAATTTTTCTATATTTATCCACCAAATTAACACATGAAAAAAAACCTGCAATCTAAGGCTGAGGAAAAAAGTGTCACAGAGACGGCACAGAGCTTGCTATTTATACACCTAGGCTCATATATATAACCTCCAGACATTTGCAAGAAAGAAATAGATTATATACATTGTATGGAACACACATTGAAAACAGAGACTTTATTTTTTGTAAATATGTATATACTAACAGAAGTGACCAAGTCATAACTTAATATGAATTGAGGGTCTCTAAAATAAATAATATTAATTTAATACTGTAGTAATAATTATACTAATAATATTCTTACTTATATGCCAATTAATTCCAAGGAAATACATAAATTAAACTTGAATGATGGGTACAAAGCCAACTTCGAGAAGACCAAAGCCTAATAAAACCTAAACAATCTCCGATGGAACCGATCAGGGTTCAAACAAATGTTTTTTAAATACACTGTACAGTCATGAAGGTGATTTGATTTTCAGGCGCTTTATGATGTGAACAGACAGGCAGGGATCAGAGAAGGACATCCCTGGATCTGTGGCCCAGATCAGCATTGTGTCTACCTCAAACTGAGACATTCCCGGAAAAGGCACCAGGAGGGAATGGTGTAAGGACATGGATTGAGGTCAGCCTGGTAAGCTTGTCACTTGTATTCACCGCGGCCTGCCCCCCCTATATCATCTGTCACTGGCTGCTGTGCAGCGTTCCCTCTACGCTGATTGATTTGGAGATTATAGTGTTAAAAACTGAACTTGTTAGGTTGAATTAATTGGGCAGGGTAGTGAGGTACTGCTGATTCTGAATGCAGCCCAGGCCTTAGAGGGCACATAAATGCTGTATATCTGTAAATGTGTTACCTGAGCAACATTTTTATTTGTGTTTAATTCAAGCATATTCTAAATTCTGATTTACAAAAAGATACCAGTTTGGAACGTGTTTTAAGAATGAATATAATAATATCACACATAATATATAACTTTATAACTTATGTAATACATTACCATTTTTTACAACAATGAGGGTTATTTACTATCGGTTGCTATGGGTTACTGTACATTTGAACCCATCAGCAAACAGCTGTCATATGTTTTATTTGCACTAAAAGACAGATGAAAGCTTATTGCTAATTGGTTGCTATGGGTTACTGCATATTAGCTCTCCGTCTGTTAATAAACTCCCATGTTTGTTTTGATTGTATTACACAAAAAAACATAATCGTATTGTCATGTATATTTAGATGTCTTTTTTTAAAAAAAACATTATTGCTTGTTAAAATATATATATATATATATATATATATATATAGTTAAAATCTATCTATCACCTACACAAAGGGAAGTCAGCCATTTTGCAGCGTATAGCAACAAGCCTGTCAATTCACTAAGCTCTAGTGATATCACAGAGTGCCTCATGCCTCAGTCACTAGTTCCTGGTAAAATATTGGTTCAGCCCACAAAATGGCTGACTTGTGCCTCTGACTCCAGAGGGGTGATGCAAACAGTAGGCGAGTATGTCTTTAGGCAAGGTCCACGATATTCTGTTTTCTTCACAGACAAATGCACCCATCCCTTCCTCTCACCTATTGCTCTCTCTTCATCACTTTACAATATAACCATTTCTCAGTAACCCATGCGCCTGGACCAGAACTTGCCTTAACCTGCTCACATCAATCATTGACAGGTGAGGGATAAGCCAATCACTGTGACAGAAGAAACAGAGGATTATGGGAAAGGAAGAGGTAAGAAAATACAAAGTATTCAGAGTCTCTTCTTCCAGTGTCTCATATTTGTGTCCAGCGTCTGTCTGCATGCATTTATCACTGTGAATCTGTGGGCTATTTTGTGGCTGTCTATCAGTATGTCAAACAGCGTGGTAAACAGCATGGTCTGCTTTAGGGGTAAGAAGCACCAAATGACAGATGGTCCATTACTATAAATATATATAGAGTGTTCTGCTCCACTGAGAGACATTAAACTAGTTACGTATCCATACCGTGTCCACAGAAATGCAAGTTGCAGATATTGGTGAAATGCCAGAGCTGACATTGTTTGGGTGTCAAACACTGAGAAATGAAAACTAACTTTATAATAAATTACACACGGCATTCATACGTAACTCTCAACCCTGAACTGTCCGATGTGCTTATTTACACCATAATTGTGCAATCTGGTGATCAGGGCTGCCAAGAGGAATTTTGGGCCTCAGTACAGCAACTTTTTGGGGCTCTTTCCATAGCCACTGAGGGGTTGTGTCCACAGCAGGTTGGTGGCTCCTCCCACTATACAGACACGTCCGGGCCCAGCAGACAGGCAGGGGCCCCGTACTTTGTACCTGCTCTCCCCTTCTGGGCGCCCCTGCTGGTGAGAATTTTTCAGGATTCTCAAAACAGGGTTTAGATATGATTTACTAGTGTAACTTTCGCTCATTGTCAGATCTGCTTTGTTTTTTGTATATTTTTTCTACACCGCATAGGGCAAGCTACCAATAGCTACGTGCTTTAGTAAGTCAGCCCCTAAACCTCTTGCATGATTTCTTCTGCAAATGTTCCCCTTAACGATTAGATTGTACAAACTATATTAATGTGTCCGTCTGCAGATTAACTGTGGTAATGTATTTTCCTCTCCTGACGTCCAGCAGCGAAATCCGCTCTTATCCATTCATAGGAGCCAATGGGCCTATTTGGATCAGAGGTCTGGAGTTGTTGGATAGTTCTGAACCAACATTTATTGCGTTTCCTTGTACAGCCAAACCACAGTGTCTGATGTCATCCTGCTTAAAACTCATTTTCAGTACAGAGATATAAACAATTGTCATTCTCAGCCAGTGAACACTTTCCTTATTGCTAATGATATAACTGGAGGACATAATTTTACATTACAGCCATGGACTGCTCATGTAAGGTATATGACATATACTAATCTCCATATATATATTTTCTGCATTAAGCGTGGCGGAATTTATTGTTGCACATTTCCGTTATATAAAAGGACATATTTTTTGCTGAAAAGAACCCGCCTATATTTGCACCACAATACTGTCTCTTACCATTGTCAGAGCTGAATATTAATGTATACATTATATATGTCACCCCTTTAATTGTAGCCTGTTATTGTACCCCGTTATGTATGGTCCTTGGTGTGATACCTAAGCTGTATGTAGACCTTACCCAGCGGGCTCTCACGGTTACCGCGGCAACAGCATCAGATAACCACATGAAAGGACCGTGCAGAGTACAACCCTTGTTAAATCTGCAGGGGGGGACGAAGTATAGAGCTCTGTGCTCCCCCTCCCCTCCTGGCACAGACATGTAGTTACCTTACATACTAGGGGATAAGGAATCAGCCCCTGGCTTGCCATAGCAGCAGTATATGAACAAAACGCAGGTCTTTACCTGCACAAGAGTCCTTGTCACGGTTGCGGTGTGTTTATTCCTTATGCTGTAAATTAGTATTTGCAGGATTATTCTTTGTTTATATAGCTCCAACATATTACCTAGCACTGTACAATCTGAGATCGATTGTTTGTTCACATCAGTCCATGTCACGGAGCTTACAATCTAATTTCCCACTTCCCAGGTACACAAAAACAAACACTAGGTCCAATTTAGTCACAAGCCAATAAACATAGGGAACAGGGAGAGGGAGGGAAATCTCCAAGCAGATATTGTCCTGGTCAAATACAAACCTGTGTTACAAGGAAGCAATGCTAACCACTCTGTCACCGTGCATCCCAATCTGTGTGCATCTGAGGGTATAGATTACCAAAGTCTCAGTCTGGTAAAGTGGGGGGTAGTCATTTTGTGGCCTGAACCAACATTCAGCACATCACTTAACTAGGAGGTACTGACATCACGGAGGGATGTGCCACTTGTCTCATTGATGTCACTAATTCCTAGTGAATTGATATTGGTTCATCCATAAAAAAAAGTGCCCCAGCTATGTGTAGGCGATAGGGGCACTTTAAGGATCCATATTATAGGTTTGATCAGCATAGCGCTAACATGAAGGGGTAAATTTACTAAAGCTTCCTAAAAGGATGAGTTGAGGTGTTGCCCATAGCAACCAATCATATTATAGCCATCATTCATTATAGAAAATGATAGTTAGAATCTGATTGGTTGCTATGGGCAACACCTCCAGTTTTCCATCTAGACGCTTTGATAAATCAACCCCCAAGTGTTATATCTCATGATAGGGCTTACGTAATGCGATTCTTCTCAGACTTCATACAGCAGTATATCACAAGTGCATGCTTTCAGCACTCGGCATAATGCATTCAGAGCGTACATGTTGTTATACATCCATCGTCCTGCAGCCTAGATATATCAAAGGGTAATAATGTTTGACGTTTTAATAGCCCAGATAGAACACACGGTGAGACGACCTCTCAGAGCTCCAACAGACCCACTTTATCAAATTCCTCCACGAGTTAAGTGGGCGCTATAGAAGAACACAGGGCTTGGAGAATTCCTGCTGCAGCTTGACAGATTATAAACCATCTGTTATCGCATCTCTTCCTCTGAGATGATATAAAACATAATGTCATTACCTGTGACATCTGACAGTATAAGGTTGTGAGTAGTAGATGCAGCCTTTCCTGAAAGGGACAATATTTCTTCAACAGCGTGGTCAGATCTGTTCACCAACAGTGGATCCCAAGTGCATAAGGGCAGGTTTGCCCATCTGACACACGTACCTGGACTATATAAATATTCCAATTACCCTCAGTAGTTGCTGAATCCAGTTGGCCGGGGGAGGACTTACAGCATTGATGGGCAACAAGCGGCCCCCGAGCCCTCACCTGCGGCCCTCCCAGCCTCCACCTGCGGCCCTCC
The DNA here is from genome assembly GCF_038048845.1 of Mixophyes fleayi. NCBI lineage: Eukaryota > Metazoa > Chordata > Amphibia > Anura > Limnodynastidae > Mixophyes > Mixophyes fleayi. The sequence goes on from NC_134408.1 coordinate 24,410,245, forward strand.
CAGCCTCCACCTGCGGCCCTCCCAGCCTCCACCTGCGGCCCTCCCAGCCCCCACCTGCGGCCCTCCCAGCCCCCACCTGCGGCCCTCCTAGCCTCCACCTGCAGCCCTCCCAGCCTTCACCTGCGGCCCTCCCAGCCCCCACCTGCGGCCCTCCCAGCCCTCACCTGCGGCCCTCCCAGCCTTCACCTGCGGCCCTTACAGCCCTCATCTGCGGCTCTCCAAGCCTCCACCTGCGGCCCTCCCAGCCTCCACTTGCGGCCCCGGCTCCTTTCTGGTTTATTGTCAGATGTGTTTGTTATAGCTGGTAACACTTGCCCGCTGATACGTTATTACAGTATTGCTTTTACTTATCACTGAGATTAAAGATAATGTGTGGCCCTTTAGAAGGTTAGAGGGCCCGCCATGTAGCCCTCATCAGCTTGCTTATAATTGCCATAGAGGTATAGAAACATGTTTCCTCTTGGTCACAGATCTCCACGTGCTGGCCATAGCAGTCACATCAGCTATTCCACTTACAATTAGCCTTGGGTATTGGGCATAGATTTGCAGACAAATAGTATCACATTTGCTGAGAACAGTGTTGGCTAACTTGTGACAGGTGTTGTGATATTACAAGTCCCAGCATGCTTTACCAATATATAGCAGCTTATTGCTGGAAGGGTATGCTGGGACTCGTAGTTTCACAACACCTGGAGTGTCACAGGTTAGCCAACACTGGCTTAGAACCATGGAGTTTCCACACCTAAGAGAATGATTAACTGGAGGACATTCTGGATTGACTGGAAACTCCAAGCATTTAGGAAGTTCCCTATGGCTCGGCCTCAGTGCCGGAATGGGAATTTGTGCAGGTAAATTGTGCTGATCCCTAGTAGAATCAGATATTACGGTACGGAGTAGCTGTACACTCCCAACAGGGGTGTGCTGTGAATACATCTGCTCTAAATAAATAACTGTGTACCCCACATGTTCAAGATCCTCTGCCCGAAACTCCCAATAAGAGGTTGGCAAAGACCAAGTAAATAAGGTCAAGAAAAAAAAGGAAATAAAATGAGCATAAATCTATTTATATATTGCCCACTGAACACTGCTGCCCTAGGCGCGAGAGAAGGAAAGACTGCATCTACCTATCACAACCTCTCCGCTGCCACAGGTAGCGATACTATGTTTTATATAATATGAGGCAGGCGTTTACGTTGGCCAGTGTGGCGAACACAACAGGGAAGCTGAATGGCTGAAATAGTGTCTGCCCTGAAGAGTAGATCACTAACATTCATGGGAATATGAAAGTAAAATGTAAAGCTGTTGCCTATTAGAATTATGTTTCCATTTCCTATCATCATAATAAACATCAGGGTACAACGAGGTGATGAGGCATGTGGCGGGAGGTAGGCAGGTTGGCAATATTGCTGGAAAGTGTAGACTGTAAAGAGCGTTACGCCTGGTATTTGTTGGGCACACAAGTAATGATATAAACAGGGGACTCTCAGAGGGCATATATGTGGCAGAGTGAGAGGGAGTCTGGCACTGCCTGCTCCTTCCTACAAACAGAGCACTTGGCAGGACGGAGCCTGTGTGGGGGAGGACAGCACTGCTGCCGCCCCTTCTGTACCTGTTCTGTGTACAGGAGGAGGATCTGGCAGGGCAGCACGCGTGGGAGCTTGGCACGGCTGCCCGCACCATACCTGCTATGTGATCAGAAGGTTCTGTTCATTCTGTGGAAATGATTTAATTACCTCTGATAAACTGGCTGCCTCAGCAGCCATCAGTCTGGGAGTCGCGGTGCTTTGCATAATTGGGCATTTTAATCAGACAGAATGACCCCCTGCCCCAATGGCTGAGGTAGGATGTGACCCAGATTTTAGGGGTCACTGAGGTGAAATGTTACTTTACTGCCAGAGGAGACCTGAATGGTGTTACTTCCTGCCATGTATTATTCACTCAATGGGCACTATCATAAGGAGAAAACACAAATTATTTACATAAACAAGTCTATTAACCAATGTTACATATAAAATAATATGATGCAGGGATGCACAATATTGCTTCTTTGGATGGGTGCAGCTGGTCTAAACGCCTATATATGGGTTACCCTTGCTGAATGTGGCCTAGACACCTCTATGTGGGTGATCCTTGCTGAATGTGGTCTAGACGCCTATATGTGGGTGACCCTTGCTGAATGTGGTCTAGACGCCTATATATGGGTTACCCTTGCTGAATGTGGCCTAGACGCCTATATGCGGGCGATCCTTGCTGAATGTGGCCTAGACGCCTATATGTGGGTGACCCTTGCTGAATGTGGCCTAGACGCCTATATGTGGGCGATCCTTGCTGAATGTGGCCTAGATACCTATATGTAGGTGACCCTTGCTGAATGTAGTCTAGACGCCTATATGCGGGTTACCCTTGCTGAATGTAGTCTAGACACCTATATGTGGATGATCATTGAGGAGGAGGACTCCCATAAATTCGGGAGTCTTCCGGACATTGCGGAAGAGTAGGCAACTATGACATAAGGTCTCACAACAAACTCCACAGTGTCACACATCGGGGTCTTAGCCGCACTTACCACATCCACCGCTGTTATAGCGCGGCTACCCATGTCACTCCTGGTCGCCTGCAGCATTCCTGTCCATCACATCTTTGTTTGTAAGCAAACACATACTGTTTGTTCTGCTGCATGGGTGTGGCCATCTTGGATGCAGTCAGGTGATCGTTCCAGACCAACCAGATTCAGGAGCTGTGATCACATGAACTGTGCAGCCAATAGTTGTGTGGAACATCTTATTTAAACCTGCTGCTGAGATCTGTTGATTGCCAGAACAACACACTTCTCTCTTGAGAATAGTGCTTGGTTCCAGTTGGTCCTGATTACCCTGTGTTTACAAGGTGATCATCTTCTGTGAACATCCTGCATTTTAAAGTGCACATCTCTTTACAACTATCTGCAGTTCCAAAGTGTATATCTTCTTTCAAGTATCCTGCATTACCCGGAGTTCATCTGTCTGCAAGTACTCTGCACTTCCAAGCTGCTCATCTTCCTGCAATATTCTGCATTCAGCAAGAGTGCTTATCTCAGTAAGAACTTTGTACTATCCAGTGTCTATTCTGCAGCACCTGTGGCTTTACCAGTATCACCAGTTCTGTTGCTACGGCTGGTTCTGAGTCTTTAGGGCTTATTTCCAGTTCCGTGTATCTGTCAGTGGGTTCCAGGTTTATGGCTGACGTGCAGTCCTGAGTTTGCCATTCTGTGTAACGGTTCTGAGATCCTAGCACCTGTCTCCAGTTCCAGTCTCTTCTGTTCTGAGTTTCTGTGTGTTTTCTATCTGAGTTCTTATTAGTGGGTTCCAGTCCTGTGTGCCTGGCCACAGGAGCCGAGATTGAGTTCCTAACAACAGTTCCAGTCTGTTATTACGATGAATTCCAGTCAGTACTCAGACACAGACTCTGGTCCTAATACTCCTATACTGCTTGTGCGACTCTGAGGACTCTAGATGAGCAGATCGATCATCGAGGCCTCCTGGATCCGTTTCACTCCTGCTTCAGCTAGACCCAAGGGTCCTGAATCGAAGTGATAAATACAGATGACACGCAGTCTTCAGTCCACTGATATTAGTGAAAACAGCTGGAGTTCTAATAAATACAGTCCACGCTAAGGTGTCTGTCAGCTCACTATAAATGCAGGTAACTGGAAGAGCGGCTACAATACATCACATAGATGACCATAATAGGAGATCACCAACTCCAGCGTTGAAGCGGGCACCACCACATCAACGGAGGCTAGTAAAAGTAAGTCAGTTCAATCAGTGGAGCAGAAAGGATGGAGACTACTACAATGCAGCATATGTGCCGAGATGAACACTTACATTGCTCACTGTGGGGTTACAATAGGAGTATCCATCGCATGTGAATGAAAGCTCCGGTATACAGATGCGAGTGATAATGACAGCCCACAAGGTTACATCGGCCATATGCGTCTCTTCACTCTTAAATGATTTCTTCAGAGGCATTATAATACTCTTTCTATGGTCATCTATTTGATACATTGTAATCTGCATCTATAGTGAGCTGACAGACACCTTTGGAGGAAGTGTCTTTACCAGGACTGCAGCTACTACCACTAACTGACACTAATTCCAGTGGACTGAAGACTATTTTGCTGTATAATATTTACACGTGATCGGAGGTGGCAGGGATCGGGACTATAAACCAGACCCACTTTGTAAGGAAAAGTTCACTTTTAAGTGCACAAATACCCAATAATCAAACATTAAATCGTACAATTACGATACATGTAATAAAGTCAGCCCTGATCTCCTCTCACTCTCATTACTTATTTAATATACAAATGAGGTTTGAACAAGCTGTGTTATAGGAGAAAAAGGTAACATTTTGTAATGAATTAAAAGCATGGTACTAATGTGACACAAGGGAGGATATGTTGGCATCCAGCAGGAAGAAACAAACCCGATTTTCTGAAATCAAAACGCACAGGCTGGTGTGGGTGTAAATAACGGTCACCGTTTTATTTAAAATCAACAACAAATGCAGGGAAAGCGGAGCGCAAGGTTCTTTTTCCTTATTCCAATTCCTCAACATTTTTGGTGTACTTGTTTCAATCCTCCTTATCTGGCTTTGGTGCCAGCGTGATCCCTCCGCCCCCTTGAAGCCGGCAATGTAAAGTCACATATTTAGTTGTTCCATCATTTGTGTTTCCATCTGATTCTGGAATCCCATAAATGGTCACACACAGCATTTACACTAGGAACTTAATTTATTAAACTGCAGGCTTGTAAAAGTGGAGATGTTGTCTATACGCAACCAATCAGATTCTAGTTATCATTTATTCAGTACAGTCTACAAAATAACAGCTAGAATCTGATTGGTTGCTATAGGCAACACCTGAACTCTTTCAAACCCGCAGTTTAGTAAATATACCCCCAGGATATGACCCAAACCAGAAAGTGGGTGTGTACCAATGTATGCACCGGACAGAGCGACGCATGATGAGATGGTCTGCACATAGGCTGCGCTTAGTACATGAGCCGGAGTGAAAAGTGACAAATCATAAGAGACATTTATTCCATAAACGGAACAGTAAAAATAAACAAACAAATAAAAACCACATATAATAATTTCCCTGCTTCAAGCGATATCTAATCACAACTGACAAACATATACTCATTTGATGATACGGTCTCTTTCATTTTTCCTTGCAAGCGATCTCCATCTCTCTAACCCTCTTTCCACCTTGCCTGTCTCTTATTTATTCTTATTTTAGTTTTATTCCCCCTTCACGTGCTTTTATTAAAGTGCACCAGTGCAGGGCAAATGTTCTTTTGCTCATCATACGCCTACTTCTGCACAAATTGGCCCATTTTCTTGGCATATGCGCATGGAATTGTGGGTCAGTATGGTGCTGTCTGTGGGGAGTAAAATATTTCACCATCTGATTGGAGGAATTGGGCAGATAAGTATGGATTAGGCACACAAGTCGCAATAGTGTTGCACTTAAGTGACACATTTAGGGTCAGGTTTATAAAAGGGCAACGAGCCCTATTGGAAGCAGAAAGTTGTCGTTTATGTCAGCGATTTTTAGTTTCACCCTATGCATCAAAGGGTTACTGCACAGTGGCCTAGTGGTTAACGCTTCTGCCTCACAGCACTGGGGTCATGAGTTCGATTCCCAACCATGGCCTTATCTGTGTGGAGTTTGTATGTTCTCCCTGTGTTTGCGTGGGTTTCCTCCGGGTGCTCCGGTTTCCTCCCACACTACAAAAACATACTGCTAGGTTAATTGGCTGCTATCAAAAATTGACCCTAGTCTCTGTCTCCCTCTTTATCTGTCTGTGTCTGTGTGAGTGTGTGTCTATATTAGGGAATTTAGACTGTAAGCCCCAATTGGGGCAGGGACTGATGTGCGCGAGTTCTCTGTACAGCGCTGCGGAATTAGTGGCGCTATATAAATAAATGATGATGATGATGATAACACCATGAATATCCAAGGATCCCATGAGGAAGCCTATTTAACACTTCCACTACTGCAATATCTCTTCTGTTATTGCCATCTCTTGATCTCGATAACAGATTAACCATACTCGCCTATTTTCCTGAGCTCTCCTCCGGGAGACAAGGAAGGGAGCTCCGTGAAGTCAGATTAAGTGGATCTTAATGATACAATTAACGTCATGATTCTCCACCCAATCGCATTGTCACGCTGCGCTATGCTCACCAAATCTCATTCTGGCTGGGAAACGGAGATTGCCAGACTCTATCGAGAGGGCCCGGGAGATTGTCTACTATTTTAGGAGTTTCCCATGCATTCTGGGAGAGTCGGCAAGTACGAGATTAAAATAATCCCAACAATGCTTTATTCTTTATAAAAAATATTTTTAAAATATCTAAAAGTTTTTTTTACAATTTTTAAAATAATTTTATCTGTTTGTAAAAAAAAATTTGTGTAATAAAAACATGCAGAGTCCTGTAAAAGGCTTATAGGGATATTTACACTAGTGTCGGTCTCATATGTTACCTTGCTGTTGGAGAGAGGACTCATGTGGGAACTTGGAGACACAGCTGGAAGGATCAGTGCAGACTCCCTGTGGACTTGTTTCCAAGACTACTCGGATGTCCCTACGTGACAAAAGAAATTGTTTACCTGCCTCGGTATCTTGTTTATTGAGCTGACAGTCTAAGGTTGTTTGGAGATAACTTGTATCTCATATTTGTCACTTCTGAGTAAAATAAGCACAAGATCCATATATGTGTAATTTATTGAGCGCATAATTAATACACTTTAACTAAGGGTGGGGCCTGTTGGTAATTTTGGTGAAAGTGACACAGGAGTGGTGCACCATATAGACTAACATAGCTCCCATTGTTGTTGAATATTGGCTGGTGTGGATTCCACTCTGAATAGCAGGTTCCATCTCATTCTACAGTTGCTCAATTTTATGAAGATGGTGAATTATTCATTAAGATTCATTTACGGTAGCTGTTTCTGGATATCATGACTGAAATTCTGATATCATGTATCTCATATCAAGTGATACTTAGGGCTAGATTTACTAAGCTGCAGGTTTGAAAAAGTGGGGATGTTGCCTATAGCAACCAATCAGATTCTAGCTGTCATTTTGTAGAATGTACTAAATAAATGACAGCTAGAATCTGATTGGTTGCTATAGGCAACATTGCCATTTTTTCAAACCCGCAGCTTAGTAAATCTAGCCCTTAGTGTGCAACAGGACACATGCCAACCCGTTAAACCACCAGCCTGTGTTGTTGACACCCAGCAGGATAGACCTACGGACTTCTGGGGTTGGCTGTTATACTCTTATCCATGGCAAGATGCAATGAGTTTATTTACAGAATTTAACTTGCCGGGTGCCATGTCAAGTCTCCATTGACAAATGGTTTGCTTCTGACCAAAGGACTTCCACTGGCTAGATGTTTTGCATTCTCGATGAGCCCATAGTGTTCTGGAAAATACCAGGACTGTTGCACACACCTGTCTACCTGCTTTAAATATTACAGTCTGCACGTAAGAGCAAGTTATTACATGCCATTGTATCACATGCAGAATGAGAATGGTTTTACCATTTACAATTTGAGGTTGTCTCAAATTGCAAATGATGTCTTGCAAATTATATTTGTGTACATCATTGTATATTAAATGAGTGCACCCACGGCCTTCTGGGACCTTCATTCCTTTAGGTTCAAGTTGCTCTCAGAAGACAATTCCAGCAGTTGTCTTCACTTCAACTCAGTTCTTCCCTGGGCTTCAGCCAAAGCTTCTCACACCATGGATCTCATCTCATCTAGTTTTCTCTCACTATTTTGATATAGGGAACTATTTTGCTACTCACAGGGAGTCTACCTTCATCCCAGATGCCTTTTACAACCCCTATCCATGCAGTACTGACGATCAGACACATTTTGAAACTCTGCTTTCAAACCTTCCCAGGCCAAGGGCTAGCTACTATTAACAATCTTGTATATCTCTCCCATTAGTCCCTATTATGGATAAATGTGACCAGGATCTGGTGAGGACCAGTGCAGACAAATCCAGGTAGGGTATCTGCAAGTAGATGAATATATAAGATCATGTATAGGTAGTACCTCACTCCTTTCAGATTGACAAGGTCTCTCTTTCCTAACATTCTGCTTACAGGAACCTGGTGAATCGGTGGGTAGCTTACATCACCTCTGGTGGTCCTGTCTTGTGGCCGAGATACTTTTGGCCGGGTTTTCTGCTTCTACCCACCCAAAACAAACCACTGTTTTGTTAGGCATGAGAATATGTCTCTAGTCTTTCCTTCCCACCAGAGACTGATGACCCAAATCCTTACAGCAACAAGATCCTCGCTGGCGGCTCACTGGGCTAAACACCACCACCAAACAAAAACGACCTATAAGACACTAAATCAATCAACAATAAAACTAAAAAACTAGGCTGCCTTTTAACAAGGAAATATGCAAAATGCACAGGAAAAAAACAATAACGGAGCCAAAGTTAATACGAGAAGAAGAATTAAAAGCAAACAAACAAGATGTGATAGATCAAATAAATGAATCATAGATGCCAAGAATGATTAAAAACCATAAAAGCTATCCGATATAAGTATCAAATAAAAGCTATATCGTATTGTTAATTATAAAAAAGAGATAGCTTTTATAGTATTAATTATACTTCAGCATCTATTATTTATTTATTTAATCTTACACATCTTCTGGGGTTATTTTTCTTCTTGCATTAACTTTGGTGTCATCTTATTTGTTTTTTCGGATCATTGGTTTACCTGGTCCAAAGCACTAAGCCAACCAGGTAAATTGGAATAGATGCATGGAAAAGATTAAGTGCCACTTCTTAAGCAGAGAATATCAATTAAAACTGTAAGGGCTGTCTTGTCTATAGCACTGCTGGCCAGAATTCAACATCAGCAGCAGCTATTTATATAGCGCCACTAATTCTGCAGCGCTGTACAGAGAACTCACTCACATCAGTCCCTGCCCCATTGAAGCTTACAGTCTATATTCCCTAACACACACACACGTCAATTTAATAGCAGCCAAATAATCTACTAGTATGATTTTGGAGTGTGGGAGGAAACCGGAGCACCCGGAGGAAACCCACACTCTGTGCCGAGCTAACCCCACATTAAGTCCACTCAGTCCACGTTTTACTTGCACTAGGATGTAGAGACCCTATACACCCCCCCCCCCCCTCCGCTCACCTTTTTATCTTTAATAATTCTGGCATGTTGAAAAAATGTGAGCGGAGGGAGGGGGAGGTGTATAGGGTCTCTACATCTTAGTGAAAAGGCCTGATTACTTCTACAAATATGTTTATTTGTCTACTACGTTTAATGATCTTCCCTTCTTTATAAACAAACTCTCATTAAACCTAGGAAAAAAGGTTGGACGCTGCCATGTTGTGAGCTGGAATGTTATTCCTGAGGATGGATCCACTAGGATCCAGTCATGTCACTGGAGAGCAAATCTCATTGGTTCCTAGATAATTAATACAGCTGCCTTCACTGTGTGCACTTTAAGAATAAAAAAAAGACAGATGCTGACCATACCTTAAGTAGAAGTTTTATTTTTTACAAACATAAAAATAAATATATTTGAGTTAGAATAATTTAAACCAGGAACAATGAATAGAAGCAAGAAATGTGTGTCTCGTCCCTTCTTGTTTTGACAAAATTGAGTCTTGAAAGAAAGAGGACGTTTTTTTGTACAAGCTGGTGATCCGGTGATGGAAGAGTTAAATAGTACTTGTGATTTGCCCATTATATAGTGTTGCAGTGAATCCTAGATACACGGTGCAGCCATTCTGGGTGGAGTTCTCATGAGAGCAAGTATTTAACCCTTATATTTACAGACTGGGGCGCTTAGAAGGAACAATGGCAAAGACACACGTTCTTATTCTTAATAACAGATCCCTAAAAGGAATCATGGTATATTTCATTAAAGGTGGACCCAGAAAACCTTATATGGCTCATTCTAAAATACCATGAGAGAGATCAATCATCTTAGTATAAAGGAGAAAACCCTGAGAAACTCCATATTACCCGTCATCAAACTCAACATTTACCAAGTATCTCAGCATAATGAAAGAGATCACCTTCGGGATAGCAACCCACAGAATATTCCTGTTTGTTTGTTTCTAGTTCCTGGGAGATCTCCCACATCATCGATGGAATCTGTTTCATCTGTATTGTAGATATTTATAAATAATAGTTATGGGACTACTACAGACCTTCTCACCGCTATCCTAGTGCAGAGTCTCTTAAAACTTAATTTGGTTCCGATGGACGAATATTCCCTACTGGCTTAAGTCCTTTAATGAAGATTAGGGGGTAAATTTATCAAGCTGCGGGTTTTGAAAAAGCGGAGATGTTGCCTATAGCAACCAATCAGATTCTAGCTGTCATTTTGTAGAATGTACTAAAAATTCTAAATATAATTATAAATGATAACTAGAATCTGATTGGTTGCTATAGGCAACATCTCCACTTTTCAAAACCCGCAGCTTGATAAATTTACCCCTAGGTCTCAAGAAGCTAGAAGTGGGCTGCTAATATTAGTGGTTTAGGGTAAGGTGCAGAAACAATGATATTAAATTAGTTAATAAGCAAATGGACTAAACAACAAAGTGAAAAAATCATCTTGAAAAAAGAATATCAAACTTATCCCTCAGAAACAACCCAGAATTACCCTCTTATGGAAGGAGATATTAGAGAATTGAGTCTTAAATTAGCCACCAAGTTTGAGTGAGACTATCATGTACATAACAAGGCAACAGACCATAAGAAAACAGATACAATTAATTGTAAGGGAAGAAGATGTTATATGGAACACACGGACATCTCGAGAACTCAGGCGACAGGTCCATGGAGCGTTGATCCAAAAAGATGTCCTTCAACATGCCATGTCACAGAGGGGCATCTGTGTGCACCAGAATAGAAACTAAGGGCTAGATTTACTAAACTGCGGGTTTGGGAAAAGTGGAGATGTTGCCTATAGCAACCAATCAGATTCTAGCTTTCATTTATTTAGTGCATTCTACAAAATGACAGCTAGAATCTGATTGGTTTCTATAGGCAACATCTCCACTTTTTCAAACCCGCAGTTTAGTAAATATACCCTGAAGAGGTTTCAGGAACCTCTAATTGCCTTTTTTATTACAGTAAAAGTTATTACATAAAACTGTCATGAGCCACCTCAAAGAATGAGAACACAAGCTGGACAGGACCCCTCAGGAGAAGACACATTTATAGCTATGGCATTTCTGAGACCGTAACATACCTCTGCACTCCAGCCCCAGCTTTTACGGGAATTATCTCAAATAAAAGTTCATGTAGGCCATCAGATCAATCAAGCTAAATGGAAGATCAAGGTGGTCACCAGAGAATAGGGCTGAAGCTCTGAGCAGCTGGGTCTTCCCAGTTCTAGCAGAGAGGTCTCTCTTGGGTATCTCTGGCAGAGGCCTTTCCATGCCAGATACACCTCCGGTGTCTATATATGACAACCTATCCAGAGTCACATGGGTTAACCTCTCTTGTGTAGAATATCAGGATGACATTGAGTCTTGTCATTGGAGCGTTGATGAAAAAGGATGTCTACCTCCTTGTCTCAGGAGGCCTGAGGCACAATTTGGTGAATGCTGTCAGGGGTTAGTGAATCAAAAAAGCAGCTGATCATCTTGTCGGCCTGAAGAGAGAAGCAGAATGGATGGAGTGAGGGTGGGAGAGGGAGATAGAAGACGGTAGATGCACAGAAAAAAGGAGAAATGAGAAGGTGCAGCATGATCAGAAACACAATACAGCGTCAGCATATCGCACTCTTATCTCGCATTTCCCAAAGGCCCAGACAAGAATGGAATTCACTTCTGCTAAATGAAATCAACTGCGTAAATGCAATTCTCTCACAACCTTCCCAGCGTCTGCTTTGTGTCAGTTGTGTATAAGTCATCATACCAGGCAGACGATGCTGCGGAACTCGCTACTTACTTGTGACTGGGTCTGAGGACACAGAACTAACTGTACGAAGCTCTGTCCATTCTGCAAGTTAACGCTGCAACAGGAAAAGAGAGAAATAGGGATAAATAAGACGTTGATGGATTATAGTTGCAGCTGTGGCCTGTTAGTGCCACCAAGTCGCCCCAAAAAATCAGCTTGTAATAAATTAAAGGAGATGCCCAATAACTTTTTAAATTCATATGCTATAAGAGATAACAAGATGATTTGAAAACAATATTTATTCATTTTTCTACTGCCTTTTGTTTAAAAATATTTAAAATGATCTAATTATCTGCCAACAATGTTGCAATAAAGTTAAAAACGACAATTAGTTGTAAGAACTCTGATCTGCAATCTTCAGCTCACAAGTAATTGGGTTACGAAAAATGTTAAGAGCCGCTAAAACACAAAAATGAAAACATTCCCAGTGACAATTGACTACGGGAAATATGTTGTTTTACTGATGGTTACTTTGTAATACACTTCTCCTTCCTCAAAGAAAGACATAGGGCTAGATTTACTAAGCTGCGGGTTTGAAAAAGTGGGGATGTTGCCTATAGCAACCAATCAGATTCTAGCTTTCATTTATTTAGTACATTCTACAAAATGACAGCTAGAATCTGATTGGTTGCTATAGGCAACATCCCCACTTTTTCAAACCCACAGCTTAGTAAATCTAGCCCATAAAGTTCACTACGTTTTCAGCACCTCATGATGTGAAGGGGTTTGGGAGAGTCGCACGCAATTGCGGTGGGTGAGAGGAGATTCTCATCTCACACTTGCTAAATACAATAATATATTTGACATTGTATGCTTTTTAATATAAAGTAGTGCTGTGTAACCAAAATAAAATATCAGACGTTGCAGTTTTTCTCTGGGACAGCAGTTAGGTGTCATTTGGTGATATATCTTGCTCTATTATCAGCTAAATTAGTGATTATTCGGCTACTTACTGTACTCAGCACAGGAAAAAGTAACAGAACACAGAAGCAGGGGGGGGGGGATACAGAAATAATGACTGTAGCACAATGTAATCATCATCATTTATTTATATAGCGCCACTAATTCTGCAGCGCTGTACAGAGAACTCATTCACATCAGTCCCTGCACCATTGGAGCTTACAGTCTAAATTCCCTAATATAGACACACACTCACACACAGACACAGACACAGAGACAGAGAGGGAGACGGACAGACTAGGGTCAATTTTGATAGCAGCCAATTAACCTACCAGTATGTTTTTGGAGTGTCGGAGGAAACCGGAGCACCTGGAGGAAACCCACGCAAACACGGGGAGAACATACAAACTCAACACAGATAAGGCCATGGTCAGGAATCAAACTCATGACCCCAGTGCTGTAAGGCAGAAGTGCTAACCACTAGGCCACTGTGCTGCTCATAGTCATTTTAATTCTGACAATTGATAAAATAACTATGCCCTCCTTACATACTATGTGGAAACCTGAAAATATGAAAATACATCATTTTGATGCTACTAGTGTCACCTCCACAATGAGGGAAATATCAGATTTCAATTGGCATTAGATTGCAATCAAACACGATCAAACTTTATTTATCATAGCTTACAATAACAATATCTTATTGGATCCATTTTTTATTTGTATACTGTAGTTTTATCCCTCATGCAGACAAGTGTCATTTAGCTGCACTATTCCTACATTTCCGCACGTACAGAAAAATGGACAACAGGACAGAACTGCACAGTCCTGCGCCCCTTAACACTGGCGCTAACTTTAAGCAGGGCTACAGCATTCAAATAAAGCTCGGTTGCGTTTGACCTAGCATCCTGATAATAAAACAACAAAAATAATCTTATTATACAAATGGGAGAAGATGACAGTATAAATATAAAGAACCGCATTTGACAAAAAAAAACAAAAAACAGTCAGCGGTTGGCAAGGTGGCAACTCTGAAAGAGTTTTGAATAGTGGGCAGAAAAATAATCGTTTTCCCAGTACCCTCAAAATAACCAATCCGAAAAGACCATGTGAGTGAAGGTAAGTAAAAATCCCTTCGCTCAGTTTTGTATTATTTCAATAGAATGTTTTAAATTCTGTCTGGCCTACTTTCCCTGTACAGCTGGCTATAACTCATGGTTCTGAGGAGAGCAGTGCTGGAACATCAGAGATAAGAGCTAAGAGAGCTAAGGAGGGGGCAAGTCAGGAGCGCCTGTGCCCCCCTCCCTCCCCTCTGACAGAGAGGAAGAAATCAACACAGCTCCCCGCTGGGACTGACACAGCCTCCTGTCACACAGGCTGGTCCCTGTTGGCTTTCTGAATTAAACGCCTGTATCTTACATTATATATATTATATCTGTGGAAGAGGTGGATTATATATATAATAAGCGTGTGTCTGTAGCTATACAAATATTATATATATATATATATATATATATATATGTGTGTGTGTGTAGTTACATGTGTAGCTGCGCACTTGGTTGGCACTCACTTGGCCAGACCTGGGTTCACAGCGTCACACTGGCCTCTGTCGCTGGCAGATCGGCTGATAGGAATTGAGGATACAGTGATACACAGAACATTCTGGTGGTTTATTCCTCATGTAGATAACATGTATGAGGTCAGTGAGAAGCTGCAAGGTGAATGTCTCTTCTAGTAGTAAAATAATTAGTGTACCCCTTGTTATTAAGGTTATAGAGTCACCATGTTTTTGTACAAACTTGGTTGAACACAAGCTGGATGCGAAGGCTGATCTCCAGGCACAGCGCCGACAGGGTTAACGCGTCCCGGTGCCCTTGACGGCGCGTGAAGGTGCGCTCTTGGCATTTGTATGGGCAGCTCGGTGACAGCTTTTAAGTCATGGAAATCCTGACACACCGTCTAATCTGTGGCATAACAAAAGCTTTCTATAAACGGATTTACCCGAAGCGTAATCCATCAGAGGAAACTGAACTGTCCCGGCTTCAATCTACCAAATCCTCTCTCTCCCTGACCCCTCGGTGCCATGCTATGAGTTAACCCCTCGCTGCCCTGGAATACAGCAGCAGTGCCAATAGGAGGCTTTAGGCATGGGTAGAAATATTACTGTTAGTCATTGGTATCCAGACAGCACAACACTAAATTCTGTTACTCTTAGTTGTGGTGTTGTGAGATTGCTTTAGTAATGATATAATCCGGACTGTATACCAGGCCACAGGTTTACACGACAAGGTGGCATCACTATGGCAAAGGGTTTGTTCTGGATGTGAGATGGGCTGAGGCACATTGGAGGCTTTATATTTCTAACCATAAAATGAGATTTTGTTAAGCGTGGCGCAAGGTGATGAACTGAGGCACAAGGATGAAGATCCAGCATGTCCTATTCCTTGCACACACAAGGGCTTTCTTCTGCCATGATTAGAACCCCGACCTGGAGGTGGTGTTATCCGGTAGTTTATTAGCACAGCTTTAGTATATAACGGTCTAATGAGCGTCACATGCTAATTAAGAGACAGATATACAGATGAATAAGAATTAGAGTGTCATCACAATTATGTCACCAATAAGGGGTATATTTACTAAACTGCGGGTTTGAAGAAGTGGAGATGTTGCCTGTAGCAACCAATCAGATTCTAGCTGTCATTTTGTAGAATGCACTAAATAAATGAAAGCTAGAATCTGATTGGTTGCTATAGGCAACATCTCCATTTTTCCAAACCCGCAGTTTAGTAAATCTAGCCCTAAGTGTGTACTTTTATGGACTTATTTGTCAGACAACTTTGGTGCCAATACACACTTCAATGGTGTCAGGCAAATAGATTGTTTTAGATCTAGTTGGTCAGAAATTGCAGCGTGGGCTCAAAACTACTGGATCATCCAGATATAGGCTGGTACATCTGGTTGTATCTGACCGCGCATGTGGTCATTGTCCATCTGTGTTAATGTCATGTTAATGGTTTTCTCTCTTTCTTTAAAAAAAATAAATCTTTACTTAAATGGTCAACAAAAAGACACAAACATACATGTAAATATACATACTAATTCACCGTTATGTGTTCATGTTTTTTGGTACGCCATTACAAAGAAAAAGGCAGAAAAAGTGTAATAGCCGATATTTAAAGTAAGGAAGGTATCGGTGGTACTATAACCCTGACAAGCTGAGTAATATGTTCCCCACATCTGTCCCCACCTGTTGGTGAAACTGCGGCTAAAGGGGAACATCACATATGGTGGATTTGTTCCTGGAAGTCCCAGTTTTGGGACAATATCCACGGACTCCTCAACTCTATGATGGAAATCTAGATCCCTAAAGAACTGTGGATCGATCTCCTTTCATACTCTCCCTAAAGCTTATCCAAACACTCCATACAATCGCCCTCACATGTCCTGGCACCAGCCACATCAGCCATTGCATCCCACTGCAAACAGGCAGACCCCCTGCCTCCCCTTGGGTTACGGGACATATTATCTCAGATCAGACCAGATCTAGTTACTGAAGTCTGGGTCCTGTGGTGAGAAGGACAAAACGACCCTTCACCATGGTTTGCACTTCCCTCCTCTTTACGGAGCTCTTCCCTTCTATCCTCATATTCTTTTGCACTTTCTGTTTGTCTATAAAATATTTGTTAACATGTAAACATGACCCTGGGCTCCTCTCCTTCACCTCTGACACTGGACATCTTCAAACTGGTGATAAAGTGAAATGAGATAAAGTCGGGTCTATATCTTTGTCAGGTAAAACTGTTCACTGCGCCCCATTATGGGTCATTAATAACCTTCCTGGGCTTTTCTCGTTGCTGGATTCTGCCGCATGGATGAAGGTGGGCGCGTGGACCCTACGTCGGCTTTAATTCGTGTTGAATCCTTTTCATCAACAAAACAGAATTCCAAATACCCCTTTTTTTCTTATCTCCAACTCAGACATAGCATTGCAGCACAATTCCCTGACTCACTACCTCAGATTGAGGATTTGGAGGCTATTTCTTGTATAAAAGAAGGGTATAGGAGACCTACGTGATGTGATACGCTATTCGGTTTGAGCCCCGGTTGCCTGGGGAAGACATTGGTCTCATAGATGATTCGCTTTAAGAATTTATTCTTGAGATCCTTTCCAGAGTCTTCCCCTGTCTCTGTGACAGACTTACACAACTATACTATCATCATCATTTATTTATATAGTGCCACTGATTCCGCAGCGCTGTACAGAGAACTCACTCACATCAGTCCCTGCCCCATTAGAGCTTACAGTCTAAATTCCCTAACACACACAGACACAGACAGACAGACTGAGAGAGACTAGGTTCAATTTTGATAGCAGCCAATTAACCTACTAGAATGTTTTTGGAGTTTGGGAGGAAACTGGAGCACCCGAAGGAAACCCACGCAAGCACGGGGAGAACATACAAACTCCACACAGATAAGGCCATGCTTGGGAATTGAACTCATGACCCCAGTGCTGTGAGGCAGAAGTGCTAACCACTAGGCCACTGTGCTGCTCACTATACTAGACAGGCTTTCCTCACCCCAGCACAAGTGGCCCAGTACAACCCCACCAGGTACCCGCCCTACACCTACTGTCCTGAGCGCCACCAGTTACCACACCCTGTGGGAGTGCCTTCCCATAATTTATTACTGGAAACAAATCACCACAAGTTAAAGTTCTAGACAGGAATGCTCTCCTTTTACATATATGAGCAAATAGAAAATTTTAAAAACATATCAATCAGCCCTTTGCTTGTTTATAAGTATTTTTTGTGTTTGGTTTTAAAACCGGTCTATAAACACTAACCTTATTATATAATATATACTACTAGAATATGTAATGTGTCACACCTGTAAATTCCTTTGTCAAAACATAAAGTTTCTAATTAACAAAATGTCATAAAACTAGTACAGGAAAATGAAGACAGATTATGGGTTGTGACAGATCCGGTGGGTGTAGTAGCAATTAAAATCAAAAGCAAATTTTATACTGTCATACTGCATAAAACTGATACGTGTGATGTGTTCTGAAGAACTGCAAAATTTGACCTACTAAAAAATGCAGGGATGCTAAAAAAAAAAGCCAGAAAGTTACAATTGAGCCACTAATCACTGATTTGTGAGGTAAAAGTCTGAACCGTTATTGCAAATTCAGTGACAAAACCATCATCCAAACTCCCTCAAGCCAATGGAAAAGCAAAATATTACCACATGGCAACAAAGAAGTTTCCTATTGGATGATTTTCCAAGCCATTTTCACTTTGCATTAATCTTTTGTTGTGGAAAACATTCATTGTCCAAACAATTTGTTATGATCAATATAATGGCAATAAATTATTTAGATAATTTCCTTTGCTAATTATTCTCATGTGTTTTAATCCTGACATAAGTACATTGGCGCTTACCTGCCCATTAGTGAGTGGAAACAGGTTAGTGCATTGTCCCGCTGAGCAGCTATTAGCAGACAAGGACCCTCAATTAGAACCTTGAACTGCAAGAAACAAAAACAAAACCAGAAATAAGTGCTGTCGAACAGTTTTATAAAACCCCATTATGTCTAAATGCCCTTCTATGTTTAATAAATGACGTTTGTTTATACTTTATGCTTTACACTAACATATCAAACTGAAGTAGCCCATTAATCTGTCTCTCTCATGGGTGCTTATACTGAGATAGCTGAGAAACTCTATTCTATACATATAACATTTATATATGGGATAATGCACTGTCTACTGTGATATACAAGAGTATTAGGAGACTCAGAGGAGTCCTGTGGCCATATATGCAAGTCATTATTATTATTATTATTATTATCGTTGATTGGTATAGCACCATTATATTAAGCAGGTCTTTCCGTGTCATTCTGTATGGTGCATTGAACTCTATATATCAAAATAGAGGTTGGTTTACTCCTTATGATACATAAGCACTGTTTGACAAATAAATGTAGCATTGGAGCTACCATGTTTTGGAGTACTTATGTTTTTAATTGTGTATTAAATTATGTATATGTATATATATATATTTTTTTGTTTGTTTGTTTGTTTAAATCAGAGTAAGGAAAGCCGTGGCATAGCTCTTTTTTTGTGAGAGGATAGTCTGTGGGAGGCTGCTTGTGCATAGGGCGGGGCTAGAGCAAGACCAGGGCGGGGCTAGGGCAGGGTTAGGGAGGGGCCAGGCATAGAGGTGGTTTTTATACTTATATAGTGCAGGCATTGTTATCTATGGCTGCAGTATTTACGATGAAGGAGCAGAAAATGACTGTTCTATGAGTATTTAGTTGATGGGTATTTCTTCAATGGCTGGGTTGTCAGGCATTGTGCCACTTCTGTTACGATAATTGAGGGAGGGAAGTTTACTATAAAAAAAAAAATCTATATTTGGGTGCACATCTTCTCTAAAGATGGGTGCTGACTTAGTACTTTATAAAGGTCAAACTAAATTTCTTAATCTGCTCCCATGTATTCTCTATGGCATGTTTTGTTAATTATTAATTATAGTTGCATAATCTTAATTTTAATAATATCTATTTTGTATGAATGTTCTTGCAGGGTCATACAATGGTTCTGCCATGTGTTTCAGACATCACTGTAGTATGAATTCAGTAAAGCTGTACGTGAGGAGCACAAGTATCTCTCTAGGGGCATCTAGACATCTTGGTCCAGTCAATGTACCACTTGGGGGCTGCGGTCATTGTATGGATGGATGCACACATTGTACTAAAGCAGAATGATGGATTGTACATAAGTACTTCTACTCCACAAATACTATACTTACGGACAGTAATGTTGAAAAGCTTAGCCAAGTGGTGACACGGGGCCTGATTAATGGCGGGACGCATACTGAGCGCACCCTGCGTTTGGTTTAAAACGCATGACATGACTGGTACTCAGGACTTAGACTAGCCCTGTAGCTGGAGATACGACAGAAAGACAAGTAACTTTCCAATGCCCAGAACTTGATTCAGATGTGGCTGCGTGCGCTTGAGTATGGCCCGCTCCTAGTGTACAATGACTACAGGAATGTCCATTCCCCGCCCTGTTCACTCCCCAAAATAGTAGGCTGTAGTAAGTGTCCTTTGCATACAAAGACTGAGCGGAGAGGGCTGCGTTTACTGGCGTACATCCCGGATCTGGGCAGGCACAAAGTGATTTTGCGTACGATACGCTTATAATCGTTAGATACGCGCCCGATGAATCGGGCCCAACGAGTTAATGAGAGATGCGTATGGGACCTTGCATGCATAGAAATACCTCAGCTGTCAGGCTATCCTTTAGGCTGTATAACTCTGCCACAAACTGAGCCTGTGATTGGTCAAACACCGTGAGCCGCGCCCCTGTGACACGGAACTCTCTGTCAATCAGCTGCTCTAGTCCTTGGATGTACACTGGTGAAGAGCCCCCTAGAGCCGGAGAGGGGAACAGCAAGCAGGTTGTCTGGCACAGAGCACTAGTGAACGGCAGATCTAAAATATGAAACACAGAAAATTATGTCACACATCTCATTGTGTAGGTTAAAATCAAAAACAAATGCTACTACTTTATGCATTGGTATAATAATGTAATGGTATTAACTAAGTTATTTCTAGCATAAAATACACAGTGTAGATGGGATTTCTTTCTGACAAGCAGACACACCACCTGCCTGTCACATGTAATTTATAGAGTGATTTAAGAGTGTTACTTCTTGATTAGTATACGTTAAATATTGACATGATTGTATAATTATTCTGTAGAAAATAATACGATGTGCTCTGTGCAGTGCATACATCTACTTACAAATTGCAGAAACATCAAACTCGACTGACACTTTCATTGTGCCTGTATTTGGGCTTGTCGTCACCCAAGTTATATCTGATAATTATAGAAAGCACAAGGGATAACAGTGCGCTTAATACACTCATAGACGCTGCAAGGATCTTTACCATAGATTGTATGCGTGCTACGAGGGCAGCTGTCTTATCCATCTGCACTGATCTATTACAGGCAAAAGAGAAACATGGGATTGTATGCTAATCTCTTCTCACAATTTCATTTAATATTTTATTATATGTCCTGGGGAGGCTGGTATTATACTGGCTGGAAGTGGAATTTACTTTTAAAAAATCCAGCAGAGGGCAATCAGGGGAGGGCTGGGATATTTTGGCCCATAGGGCAAGACTCAACTCAGCAGCCTATTATGAATGTTTGAAAGGAAATAAAATCCAGGTAGTCCAGTGACCCAGCCCAAGGTAGCCCACTATGGGACCAGCCCGGGGGGGATAATGCCCCCCAGCCAAGCCTGACCCTGCGGGCAATTGTGATAGAGCGATGTAATGCTTCCAACTCCGTAACATCACCCACTTCCGGCCCTTCCTATCTCAGGATGCCTCTAAAGCCATTATCCATGCTCTTATCATTTCCCGTCTTGATTATTGTAACCTTCTTCTCACCGGTCTCCCCCTCTCCCACTTTGCACTCCTTAGGTCTAGACTATATGCGGCTGCAAGACTCAACTTCTTCTCTCGACGCTTCTCTTCCGCTTCCCCTCTTTAACTTGCCTTACACTTACTCCCCTTCCCTGAAATAATCCTTTTTAAACTCCTCACCCTCACCTACAAGGCCCTCTCCCACTCCACTGCCCCTTACATCTCTTATCTCCTCTCCATTCACACTCCATCCTGTTCCCTGTGATTGGCAATGACCGTTGTCTCTCCTCCCTCCTGATCCCCTCATCCCACTCCAGAATCCAAGATTTCTCCAGGGCTGTCCCCTCCATTGGAGCGACCTCCCACGCTCCATCCGACTGCCCCCTAATTTGTGCACCTTCAAACGCGCACTCGAAACTCATCTGTTCCCTCAAAGCCTACCTGTCATCCACCTAACCCTCTCACCATGCTTAACTACCTCACCCTTTCTCATGCCCTTCCCACTACTTGCTCCTCTTGCGCTTGATCTCTTCTTCTGACTCCCATTGTGCCTCCTGTCTGTCTGCCCTCCATTTAGAATGTGCCAGGCTGTGCGCATGCACACTACCCCAGGCTATGCGCCCCGCACACTATCCCAGCCTGTGCACCTTGCACACTACCCCAGCCTGTGCTCCCCGCCCACTACCCCAGGCTGTGTGCCCCACCCACTACCCCAGGCTGTGCGCCCCACCACTACCCCAGGCTGTGCGCCCCACCCACTACCCCAGGCTGTGCGCCCCACCACTACCCCAGGCTGTGCGCCCCACCACTACCCCAGGCTGTGCGCCCCACCACTACCCCAGGCTGTGCTCCCCGCCCACTACCCCAGGCTGTGCTCCCCGCCCACTACCCCAGGCTGTGCTCCCCGCCCACTACCCCAGGCTGTGCGCCCCACCACTACCCCAGGCTGTGTGCCCCACCCACTACCCCAGGCTGTGCGCCCCACCACTACCCCAGGCTGTGCGCCCCGCCCACTACCCCAGGCTGTGCTCCCCGCCCACTACCCCAGGCTGTGCGCCCCACCACTACCCCAGGCTGTGCGCCCCGCCCACTACCCCAGGCTGTGCGCCCCGCCCACTACCCCAGGCTGTGCGCCCCGCCCACTACCCCAGGCTGTGCGCCCCGCCCACTACTCCAGGCTGTGCTCCCCGCCCACTACCCCAGGCTGTGCAGCCACACACACTACTCCAGGCTGTGCGCCCCACCCACTACCCCAGGCTGTGCCGCCGACACACTGCAGCAAGGAAATACCCAATCCACCCAACTTCTCCCATCCGAATATGCTTCATTTTGCACCCTGCAGATGCCACCATTTGGGCCCTGAAACCCATGCACTTCCACTTATAAACAGGTGTGTTCACTAAAAAATAGGAGGGTGAAATCAGAAAACAGCATTTGCGCCTTAGGCCTGCACTTTTTTAAATGACCCCTAATGTCTGATTGGCTAAATGAGCCCAATATAGCAAACTACTAATTTTGCCAAATGATTACTTTGGGGTGGAAAGTGAGCTGGAAATATGTCTATTAAATAGGTAGTTTTTAATTTTTGGGAAACTGCACATTTCCACAAAATCACCGTATAGTTAATTACAAGGGCAAAATATAAATTTTATTTCAGAGAACTGAAGTCTACAATGTGAAACGCACACGATTTAATTATACCAGTTCCACATCTGTTCCCAAATTGCACTGGGTAAGTCTAGCCCCAAGACATACTAAACAAAGCGAGGCGCAGAGTTCTACTATTTCCATTATGTCTGACACGCAAACACAATTCCACTAATCTGCTTGATACACAGAACCCATTTAACTTCAGCCAGGATTAGTTAAGGCGTTTGACTGGGGAAACTAAACATATCTGCAAACGGCATACAGTTCATAAAGCATCATGCTGTGAGTGAAAGGGTTAATGAGAAAGTGTGGCGCGTCTTGGGGCTGTCTGACGGTAGCGGATGTGCTCAGCAGCTGTGATCCTGTGTAGAGTTGCTGACACAAGTGTGCGTCATAAGCAGAGCACACGTGTGAGTGTGTATGTGACTTGCATTTTCCATACACTTAAGAGGCTCCAAGTGTTTGTCTAACCACTGGTCTTTATTGTTAAGCCTGAAGGTGATAGACACACATATATCCCAGTTACCGAGTATGCAAATCACTATAAACAGTGAACCCCATATATGAAGCGCTCTCAATGCGCACTACAAATAGCCTGGCTATTGCCCCAATGCGTTCAGATGGTTCCCTCAGAGTATTTTGTGGTCTCCGTTCTCAGGAGACACCTTTGCAAACTTGAAGTGCGCCTCTCCAAAAGTGTGATTGTCAAATAGAAGTTTAACCTTCTACTACTTCATAACTTCCAACCGTCCTGATTTTAGTGGGAGATCCAAATCCGCGGGCCATAAAAGGCTGCAGCTTAACAAAATTGGGAGGCGTATACATAAATATTTCCATTTCTAGGCGGAGTTTGATCAGAATGGGGTTGAGGCTTATTTTGGCTTGATTTCTTAATTCTATGGGGTAGTTTCAATTCTCCACGTTGTTTTCACGGGGCGCACATCATTACTGTTACTACGGTAATTTCAACACAAATTTTTACCGCAAGCAAAAATCAGCGTTGTAATTACCGTAGTAACTGTAACAATGTGCACTATAACCGTAATAACTGTAATATTGTGTGGCCCGTGTTCTTCTAAAGAACAACGCAGGGAATTGAATTCCCCCCTAAATGTTGGGAGGTATGCTACCTAACATCCACCCCATTCATTAAACTAAACATTTCAATTTTTGCTTGGTTTATTATTTATTATTAAAAGATGCAAAATTTGTCCCACTAGTACACAGGGGCGCATGCAGGATTGTCAGGCGGGGGGTTTCCCTCCGCCGCGGACGCTTCTTTGACAGCGCCGCGGCTGCTGTATAGGACAGTGCCGATATGGTGGGCACTGAGTTAGCGCAGGGGGGGGGCGGGTTTCTGGAGACTCAGAACCCCCCCCCCTGCATGCGCCACTGAGTACAGGACATGACCTGATACTTCCAGCGCCATCTGAGAGTGTAAATAGCTATGTTCTCATACGTACATCAAATAATGCTCCTAAACATGTACACTATCTACCACTAATGGCAATCATTTCACTCCGCCTATGAAATCTCGTTTTGCGATGCTCCATAAAAATAGGCACACTGGTACTTGTGCTTAGCAAGAAGCTACGGCACTACGCCCAATTACTCTAATTGGCCTGAACAAGCCTCTGCTCTTCCGCAAATGCCATCACCTTGTTCTGCCAACCCTAGCCCTTAGTGGAAAACGAAGTTCACGCAGATAAGAAGAACATCTCCAGGTAATGATGACATGTTATCAGTCATCTTCACAATAGGGAGCAATTCCACCCAAGATCCCCACACCTCCTCAAACCTATTGTGACAACCTGATAGACGTATTTGTATAACAGTAGCACAATGTTTACGGGTGACTTCCAAAATGCCAGGGAGGACAACTCAGGGGCTATTTGTTTCAGCAATTAAGCTTTTTTTTTTTTTAGCATAAAAAAAAACCGAGCAGTAGAAACAGGGTCCAGGTAGAAACCGTAGGGGCCACATTATCCCCCATGACAAATATTGGGGAAGCTATCTCCTGGGATCCAAAGTAACACTGGTGACGGTGTAGTTCTCTGTTCAATGTCCAACACCTTAAAGATGAGGTTAGACTCTCACTGTGGCAAATATAAGTTTGTCCTGCTCCCGCTGGTGACTGCCACAAGTGAACCCACACCCGGGACTGACAGGCAGGACACAAGAGAAATTACCTATACGTTGGGATGACCCTAGTTGACATAGAAGGTTCTTCCTCGTCTGTCGCTGAGCTCTGGCGTTGAATAAGACATCACGTGTCAATCTGGAGATCTAGAGACAAAAAGGTGTTAATGTCTTTAGAGCAGGGGGGTAAATCTTTTTAAATTTACATTTCTTACACGTCTTTGGTACTAGAGAATCCTGTAAGGTCTCACGTTACTGGTCACTGTAGGATTAAGGCCACTCTTTAGCAGATAATATCGTGCAAGGGATTGCTAGCATGTACATCAGCAAATGAGCCTTAGGAAGTGTCACACCAGCTAAGCAAGCCGAGAGAGCAGATTACAGCTCTCTACTGTAATATGGGTCTATCTCACGCAGATGATGTGCTGGCAATGACTGAAAGATCCTTACTGACCAGATCTGTTGCACTAGGAGCCTTAGAGACCACTATTGTGCAGGAAATTCGCCATTGGTGAAGGACATGTCAATCAATATGCTTACAGCAGTCCAGCACAAGGTGATAGGTTAACACATGTCATACACGGCTACAAGCACATTCCCATAAGGAAATAGGTAATTGCTTTATATATATAAAAACAGCTAAGCAGTTTCAGCATGTAAATAATTGCTTTTCATATATTAATACATATTTTGAAGCATTAATGTCCCTTGAGTATGAATGCATAAGGACGCAGCTGTGCATTAATCACAGGCACTCAGTGTATTGTGACAGAAATAGATATTTATTGTAAATACAATACATATTGCCCAGTCCCCCCCACTCCCGTTGCAGAATCATCATTTTCTGATAAATTCAGGACAACCAAAAATATCAACATACGCCTTGTTCTTTCATGATAGCTATTTTGGGCAACGGTCTCATGGTATGTTCTGGAAAGCTGTTCTGTCTGTCTGGTCTCCCATAACTCAGCCAAAGTTTTCCAGTATTGTGTTAACGCTTCCTGGCCAAGTGGTGTTCCATTTATTAAAGGAAAATTCAGTGAGTTATGTCCTGCTGAGCGGCCAGACGTTGACTGGCAGCTGGGAACTTAGGGGCTGAATTTTAAATTGCACTTGAAGAAACCATTTCTGTGCTGCAGGGGGCAAAATGTACAATGCACAACCCAATCTAGAGTTCAGAGGGGGAGGGGGGGGGGCGTGGCTGAGCTCAACTCTAAAATATAGTGTAAAACTACGGCTAGCCAGTATGTGTGCGTGTGGCATGCAAGGGTATGTAGCATTTGCCCTGCATGCAACAAATGTTTACAAATGCATCCCAGGCGGTGCAACATGGTTAGGTCAGCTGCCAATTCTGCACCTACAGTTAGGGAGCATTGACGTAAAATATTGGTACCACCCACAAAGCGCCTCCCTCCACTGAGTGGCCAGAGAGGTTTGCTTGGCCTGACTGTGAAGAAGGAAAGAATGATGCCTTCTACCTGCTCAGCTTCCAGAACAACAGATGAGTGATCGCAGACGAGACCTTCGGGAAAGAAATACTTTATATCTCGGACTGCTGCCTGGTAAGATGTGGAACCTGGTGTAAAGGGAGAGAGGGGTGAAAAGAGTAATGGACAAATATATTCCATATTAAAGCAGCAAAGATGCTGACTCACTAAGAAATATCGTTGCTGGACATCAGGATACATTTTAAGCTTACTTAGAAGCAGACCAATTTATAACCCTGGCGCTCACTTCTATGCAGGTTTGTATAATATGATGGTCAACTGCCAGGCGGCATTCATTAAGTAAAAGCGTCACAAGGGAAGAGGAGAAGGCCACACAGATAGACCCGTAACTAGCAGTTGCTCCAACTCCCTCCAAGACCTGCAATATCTGGACAATGTTACGGTAAATGGCGCCACTTGGCAGCGAGGATGCTGGGATACGTCAAACATAAAGTGACAGTGAACGTCAACTGCTCTGCAAGGAAACCAGCTTGTTTAGACCACCAAACTGCAGGAATTTGGATCTTGGAAATAGTAGATATTTCTTATTTGACAATTCCATCTTCCGCTATTTGGGAGGGACAGGGGAGAATGCAAATATACATATTATTAAGTAACACTTTTTCATTAATATTACTTATACTAGGCACCACACAAATGCTGGCTTCCCTCACATCCTGATAAATATATCTATTGTCTGTCAATATGCCTCAGGGCAACAGAATACAACCAACACCCACTGAGATATGAGCTACACCTACTGTAGTTGTGGCTATTGAGCCAAAAGGTAGGTTGTGTGTTAGTGTTTTTCAGTACTTAGCAGGGGCGTACGCAGGGGGGGTTTCTCCCCTTCGCTAAAAAGTGCCCTACATAGCGGCATTGTACTATACAGCAGCCGCTGCGCTGTCAAAGAAGCTTTCCTGCGGCGGTGCTGTATTGCATACAGCACCGCCGCGGATGCTTCTTTGACAGCGCCGCGGCTGCTGTATAGTACAGTGCTGCCGAAACGGAGCTGCTGCGCATGCGCGGCAGCTCTCTCGCGGGTCGTTTTTTTTGGGGGTGGAGGGGAAACCCCCCCTTAAAAATCCTCCATGCGCCCCTGCTAAGGTCTATAGTCCTTGTGTTATTACATGAAGTTTCTGAACGAGAGTGTTGTCTCAACGCCAGTCAGTATGGAATAGAGGACAAAGCAACTTGCACATGAATAAGAGGGACTCCTTCATCAAACCATAACTTGCGTTTAAATGACAGCGTAATTGGAGAACATGCATTATTTTATTACTTACATGTAAATTTCGACATGAACAAAAGCATGATTTTATGTATGCCCATTACCTGTGGATCCTCACAACATAGAAAAATAAGCTGTAGGATATAACTTAATAACAGTACATCTAGGTAAATTTATTTTATTTTTGGCGACTGATCGACATTGACAAAGTAAAGCTGAGGAATTTTATGTCCATGTTGGTGAAAAAGAATAACCTCCTGATTCGCTGCTGTCTGCGCACCTGATGGTGCACACTACATGCGTGTGGAAGCACATGTACTGCGGGTCAGAGGCCGCTAACAAATGATGTCTCGGACTAGGGAAGACTCTCGGCATCCAGCCTGCCACTGTAGTTTATCATTGGGTCATTCTAAAATATCCAGCCCCAATGTCTGCAAGGAACCGGTCACGTCCCAACAAATGCGTCTTCACACACATAACGTCACAAACATCTGCATCTCTAGTGTAAGAGGCACTAGTAATAGGTTCAAGACACAAGATCAGTGGAAATTGGATAAAAATCACAAGGATCAACTTGATATATGAATGTGCACTAGATATAAGGATCAACTACAAATAGGAATAGGACACAGAGGTGAATTGAAAGTCAGTGTTAGATACACTGAAGTAATAGAATATGTAGTGCGCACATCTGAATGCCTTAGGTTTTGCACTGGTATATTATCTAGATCAGGCCTGGCCAACCTGAGGCTTCATCATCATCATGATCATCATCATCATCACCATTTTTTTATATAGCGCCACTAATTCCGCAGCACTGTACAGAGAACTCACTCACATCAGTCCCTGCCCCATTGGGGCTTACAGTCTAAATTCCTTAACACACTCAGACACGCAGACAGACACACAGATTAGGGTCAATTTGTTAGCAGCCAATTAACCTACCAGTATGTTTTTGGAATGTGGGGGGAAACTGGAGCACCCGGAGGAAACCCACACAAACACAGGGAGAACATACAAACTCCTCACAGATAAGGTCATGGTCAGGAATTGAACTCATGACCCCAGTGCTGTAAGGCAGAAGTGCTAACCACTTAACCACCGTGCTGCCCATTTCCAGGTGTTGGGAAACTACAAGTCCCAGCACTCCCTGACAGCTACCGGTTGGCTATCTATTGGAATAGCATGCTGGGGCTTGTAGTTTCACAAAACCTGGAGAGCCACAGGTTGGCCAGGTCTGATCTAGATGGTCTACCAGCCCACGTCAAGATGCACACTCATTCTCCACTCTCAGAAGACACCTCTACAAACAAGCACTGAGCTTTGATGTGCTGAGTGATGGAAATATCCTTTGAAGCACTGTGCAAAAGTATAATCTTCACATAAAAGTCCAACCTGTTGGGGATGTACATGGAAGTCAGCACACTGCTAAAGTACATCATGGAAGAACACCACTGACAATATGTCTTCTCCACCAATTTATCTCAATGCTATAGTCTTACTCCACAAAATGTAATCTTGTTTCTGCGCCTACTTTAGTAGGAACGCCTTCACTCCACCCAAATCCTCCCCTCTGCCTGTACAAACTCCTTCTCAAACACGGCCATCTTGTTCCAGGAACCTAAGCATCTTAGCGGAAAGATAGGCGCACTCTAAGCTGCACGGAAGGTCCAAAGCTGCTTTTTGCTGTGTGGAGCAGCTGATGTGCACTTTGCAAATGACCTCTACTGAAGTGGTTAACCGTTAATGAATCACATGATCATTTTCTGTACTGATGGAAAGAAATGAAGTCGCTGTTTAATGCATGGACAGAATATACTGGACAAGTAAGGCAATCATGAAGAGTTTTATTATAATCCTTGGAAG
Source organism: Mixophyes fleayi (assembly GCF_038048845.1). NCBI lineage: Eukaryota > Metazoa > Chordata > Amphibia > Anura > Limnodynastidae > Mixophyes > Mixophyes fleayi. The sequence continues at coordinate 24,439,984 of NC_134408.1, forward strand.
AGGTACAGGAAATGTATCAATAATTTAAACCCTACATACTAAGGTTTTCCAGTAAGTAGGAAATATGGACTGACAAGGTGGTTAATAATGGTTCACTGCTGTCATTTTCAGTGCATCATTAATTGTGTAAAATGTTCTGCTTTTACCCTTTACACATTGCAAATGCTAGGTTTATTACTCTCAAGAAAATATTAAAGGCGAACTATCACTTCCACACACCATTTATTTTATGTGGATTCGAAAACGTTATGCACAAGTCTGTAAATGTTTTATGTGTAGTTTATGCCTTTTAAGGAGGTTTATGCTAAGTAGGGACGGCAAGGCAACCTAGGCACCCACCTACAGTTTAGTGGGCCTGTCTGCCACCCAGATAACCCTAGCAATTTAAAAAACAAAAGACACATAACCTAGGAGGGGGGCTGTAGGAATCCCAGGAGGACACTGGTTTAAGTGGCACAGGTTTATTGCTATGGTTCCTGGATTACAGATGTGGGGGTGGTATTAATGTATTGTGGGGGCTAGTAATGTTATGTGGTAGTTGGTGTGTGATTAAAGCTATGTGGGGGTGGGGTATTAGTAGTATGTGGGGAGTATCAGTGTTATATGGTGGCTCATAAGTGTGGTGGCTGGTGGGGGTTATTAAAGCTATGTGGTGGCTCTTTATTAAATGTGGGAGCTATTAATGCAATGTTGGTTTTGTGGAGCTATAAATATATCATAGGGGCTATTATTCCAATGTGGAATCTCTACTAAATATGGGGGCTATTGATTTAATGCAAGGGCTTATTGTGGGAAATAGACCTATTTAATATAATTGACTGCTATTAATATGCTATTGAGGCTGATTGGGGGGAAATAAGCCTATTAATTAAATGTGAATGCTATTAATTTATTTATGAGGCCAATAATATTAAAAAAAATAATGAGGACAAATTAATTTTTTTTTTTCCTAATACTATGGAGGCAGCATTAATTAATTAATATACAATGAGACCCAGGTGATTATTCCTAATTTGAAGGGGGCACAGTTAATTATATTGAATACAATGAGGCCACAGTTATATTTTTATTCTCCAAAGGGGGCACAATTAGCTTATTAGTGCTGCAAGTGTGCACTGCTGATGGTGTACAGCGGTACTAGGATGGGCCCAGTGCAACTTAGCATTGGGCCAGGTCCACTCACTTAACAGGCAAGATAAGACAAACACACGGTATCACCCTCATGACCCACTAGAGACCAAAACCACAGTCATGATGCACAACCTGGATAATTCACAACATGGCATCATATAGGGTCTGACGTAGGATACCCAACTGACAAGCTAAATGGTACATCTCTAGCAACTACAAGGACAGAGGGTCTTGCTATCTGCCGTATGCTTCTCGCAGCACATGGAGCTTTGCTAAGGTCTACGTTGCCAATGGCCTCTCGTGGGTTTGATCATTTTATCACATATCGCTTACGTTTATATCGTTATGAGGATGTGCAAGAGAATTGCTATATAAATACAGCTCCTATTGTTGTTTTTGTCCTCTTATCCTACCCCAGTTCCTCTCTCAGTTTTTGATTGTTGTTTCATTTCTTGTTTGTATTAAAAATTTAAAAAGAAAAGAAAACATTAAAAAAATGCAGAAGCCCTTAAAGTCCCCAAAAAGGTAAGATAGTAAAAACCAACATTGCCTCTAATGGACGGACATGTAACGCAGAGCAGCCATCCTACCTCAGTTCAGGTAGTTTTGCCAATCTGTAACAAAAGCATTTCAGAATTGTATGGAATCCAGATTTGCGTTTTTATGTTCATATTCAATAATAAGAGGCTGGTCTAATTTTATTGGAAAACATTCTCTTTTACATTTAGTTTGCCTGAGATTTAAAAATCCAATATGTCATCTATTGTATCAGGTAAGGAGAATATAAAATGTATTAACAAGCTGCAGGAGAACTAGAGATACCAGTTACTTGTATAATAGGTATCTGGCATCCAGGAGAGTTTTGCATCCAGTTACAAGAAGGCACGGCCTAAAAACTCATGTAAAACACACTCAACAAACAAAACAATTCAGGGAAGGAAGAGAAGGAAAATGATGGCACCTGAGAGAGAAAGGAAACTTCAAGATATGCAGTAAATTATATCTATATAATAAGGACAATGCAAGATGTAGACATGGCTCTATCATGCCCATGCCAACCGAACCACATTCCACATCAAAAACACTCTCTGCACACCTTCCCAATACCGCCACCACCACAATTCCTAGCTATGGCACAGACCAGCTGGCACCAGCCTCACCCATCAATGGAACCAGGGTGTGCAAAGCAGGAGGAATTCTTGTACCACCGGCAGGCCCGGATTCCTTGCCCTTACCTACTGCACCCTGCACTGAAGAACCAGAGCCTAGTGGTGGTGCAGGTGACATATCATCATCATCATTTATTTATATAGCGCCACTAATTCCGCAGCGCTGTACAGAGAACTCATTCACATCAGTCCCTGCCCCATTGGAGCTTACAGTCTAAATTCCCTACTATAGACACACACTCACACACAGACAGACAGAAAGACAGACAGAGAGGGAGAGACTAGGGTCAATTTTTTTTTTTTTTTTTTTTTTTAATTGCAGCCAATTAACCTACCAGTATGTTTTTGGAGTGTGGGAGGAAACCGGAGCACCCGGAGGAAACCCACGCAAACACAGGGAGAACATACAAACTCCACACAGATAAGGCCATGGTCGGGAATCGAACTCATGACCCCAGTGCTGTGAGGCAGACGTGCTAACCACTACGCCACTGTGCTGCCCATATATGAAGAATTGCCTTTCCTTCTTCCCATGCTGCCATACACTGCCTGCTTATTGTGGTGGCAGTGCTTACAGTACCCAGTGAGCAGTGGAGAAAAGGCAAGACAACAAACAGCTGTGGATGCATTAGTAGCAAATGCTTTTGGGTTTATCAGTCCTCAGGGTGGAGCGAGTGGAAACTGGGGCTTCCCTCTTGACTCCTCTGCACAGCTGATTCTGTACAGTCTTTGTAATGTGCAAGCAATGTCGGTATTGGGTGGCAAACTTGACAATTTCCCAATTTCCCAGCTGAGTACATAAGACTTGGCATCCTACACAGCTTTTCATATTAGACTTGGTACCAGATATGGTACTGCATATTACACTTGCCACAATGTATGGCTCTGCATATTAGACTTTGTTTACCTGGCACCAGGCATGGCTCAGCATATTATACTAGGTAACCATACGATTTAGCCTTTGTGTACTTGAACGCAAATATAGCCCAGCGTACTAGATTTGGCAGAAAGCATGGCTTTACATGCAACTTCTGGAGCTGGCGCTTAGACCTGCCCATTCTGTAAGCGCCTATGTAGCCCACATTGCTAGTTGTTTATGGAATCAGTGCTGAACCAGAAGCTGCTGCAGCCTATCCAATCAGCTCTGAGTCAGTGAACATAGAGCACTGCCGGCCCCAAGTGGCACTGAGGGACAACCGGAAGCATGATCTGAGCAGTTTGTTTTTATGCTTCAGCAGTAACCTGGAGAAGGGGTCGTGGATAGAAAACATGTAAACAAAATACCACCAAAAAAAAACAAGGGGTTCTGAGTACTTAGTGTCTTGTCTCCATATTGTAGCTGTCACTATTACTGGCAACTGGCCTGTGTAATACCGCATGTCGCTGGTCCATCAACTACCATGTAGGAGGCTCCACCAAGATTTGTGCCCTGAGCCCCAGTCTAATATTGTCCCTATGCACCTCGCAAGGTCACTAAGCTGTGACTGGTCACATTCACTAGTTACACTATATTATACCGGTCCATTGTAAGCCCATATTTTCAGGTGTTAAATATATTTTGAATAATAAAAGCCACCAGGGTGCAGACTGCCATTCAGAGAGATATTGACAGTGATTTTCTTTTTATACTTTCAGAGAAATCTGGTGGTCAATTTTGAGAAAGGGACCTTACGTCAGTGATCTCAACTGCATACAATTCATGTCTGTAAGCCAATGACGCTTATGACAGCCTACAACTTGACAGGCGGAATGGGGGAGGCAATGGGCGCATGAACGCACACAATGTACAGTACGGGAGTGTCAAGGGTGTGTCGAGGGCATGGCGAGGGCGTGTTAACACAGGTGCAACAGATACAAGGTCTGTGCTTATCGAAAGTACGTTTTATTAGCTGTATCATTTCCACCAGCTACAGGTCAGGTGTCAGTGCCGACTGATAGTGATGACTAACACGGCATAGTCTTTGTATTAAAAATTACACATATGCATAACACTAAATAGCACAGAACATGTGTATGTAAGTATGAGAAATGATAAAAACGTATTGTATGTCCAGTATGCATTAAGAGCATCCTGGTTTATGTATTTAATGTCAAAAAAAGTTAAAACATTTTTGTTTTCAAACACATTTTTATTATATGAGTATTATGAGATTAGGTCATTTCTTTTTAAAAAATATTTTTCCCCATGTATCTTATATTGCACATATACCTGTGCGCATCCTGCAGTCTGTTCTGTCTGTCAACAAACGACAAGTAACGTTTAGGCAGAGCGTACTTACACCCAGACTGAAATGGAAACGTATCTTGAGATCCACTTGGATTGGAACACGGGTGCAAGTTTGAAGATGAAGTAGGCCCAATATGTTTTTAAGTAGGCAACAATATTGTTGTGAATCAGGCCAATTACCTCCCACCCCCCACCCCCAATATTAGAAAGCAAACTTCACTGCTACTCCCAAATCTTCCTAAACCTAAGCTTAGATCAGGATGACGGGGGATGATTTAGATCAGTGTTGGCTAACCAGTGACACTCCAGGTGTTGTGAAACTACAAGTCCCAGCATACCCTTCCAGCAATAAGCTGCTATAGATTGGCAAAGCATGCTGGGACTTGTAGTTTCACAACACCTGGAGTGTCACAGGTTAGCCAACACTGATTTAGAGGGTACAGATAAAACAAGGTCAGACACATATGAAAGACATATCCACGTACCATACATCCCATTCTGCACAGCACTGACGCCATACTGGGCTCTCCAGAGGAACTGGTCTTGAGCTTTACACACATGTGGTTCATCTGGACCCAGGAGGTCTAGAAGTTTGAGAACGGCGTTGAGTCTCTGCAGGCACAGCACGAGGCAGGGAGCCGAGGTCAGGTAGTCACAATGTTCCTGGTATACAACTTTGTTCTGCAGAGACAGCAAAAGACTTCACAGTAACAAAACTGTCACATGTGTCTGACAGCAGTATATAAATGCATATAAAAAGGTATTCACAGTGTCGCTAACAATTATTTCTTGCACACAATGATTTTTAAGGTGCAAATGACTAAGGCTGGGGGCTGAGCACCTTACTGTATTCATTCTTAAACTCATGCTCATCCAGGATGTCCTGAGTGATGAAGTGGATGGGTACATTACAACCAGCAGCCAATCAGAAAGCTCACAGCAGCTGGAGATGAGCGAGCTGATCATGTGGGAGGCAGTGACGTCTCTACTGATGTGACTGTGTTAGAGAGGACATCAGTCCTTACATGAGGAGGACACAATGGAAGGTGAAAGATCCCCAACAGGTTCCTTGTGACAAAAATGTTTGTGTCAAACGCACCTCCGTATAAAACAAAGATTCATTCATCCAACGTGTTAGAAAATGTGTAGATGAACATACTATCAACTACCAGGCCCTCAGCATCTCTGTGGTCAGTTTTGGAACGCTGGAATATAGAGACCTATCCAGCAGTGCCGACACAAGTTTACGGTTTCAATGCAAATCGTTGTCTAGTTTGCAGTTTATGTAGTATTGTAGGAGGGTGCTAAGCTTGTGAACCTAAGTGGAAGCAAACCTCAAGTCATAAACCACAGAAATGATACTGCAGCATTATACAGAAGAGACAAAACACAACAGAAAATAATTTGTGTGAAAAATACCAACCCAGTTCGGTTTTGGAAGGATCACAGCACAGTATACCACAATTATTAGGGAAGTCCCGGGCCTAACATATATTTCCAGGTGTCCCTCACCTGCCTGACCTCGGCGGGGATGATGTTTAATGAATCTTCTGCTGTCAGTGTCACCAGCTTCAACCCCACCAAGACAAACCTCTGCAGTCCGATCTTGTGCAGTATCTTCCCCATGTTACTGCTCCAGGATCCCGGTTTGAGGATGAGAACCGTGTAGAGCAATAGAGGTCCTATGAGAAGCGCCAGGACAAAACAAAATGGCTGTGTTTAGTTTACACCATACTTGCCAACTCTCCCGGAATGTCTGGGAGACTCCCGAAATCCGGATACATCCAGGCAAGTATCCCGCATACTGGAATTTACTTGCCAAAAGGACGCGATTTGCGGTGAATCGCATCATTATGCCCCCCCCTGCGACAAAATGACATTTTCAACGCTGGGGTGGGGCCAAAGTGACGTGATTGATCGCGCCCCGCCCCCTCCCACCCTCCAACTACGCCCCCTGCCCGGGATCTCCCAGAATTCACTTGTCAAAGGTTGGCAAGTATGGTTTACACCCCTAAACAAAGAGGCGCTCATGCGTGCAATTCCGCACCAATTGTCTGTTTTCCTATAACAGCTTTTCATCAAACCTAGAAATCCCAATAGTGGAAACCTTAGGGACTCTTACTTCCTGGTAAGTTACACAAATGCATAGTTTGTAAAAGATGAGCAAAACCCACTTATATAACATAACTGATGGTCTGGTGTAACCGAGACACTATAAAAACAAAGGATAAACCGCAGCAAAGGATCCTTGCTAGACATTTGAATAATATATTTTTCAGTGGTGACTTTATTCTAAGGCTCCCTTCATTTTTTGGAATAAAAACTGGGTCATTCCCGAGGCTATAAATCCCCCCCTAGTTCACTCTAGGTTCCAAATATTATAAATGGTTATATAAACTTATTTCAACTTATCCTGTCTGTTAATTTAGATTTATCAAGAGTTTAAATGATGGAAAAATAACTATTGTTAGTTAAACATTTCAGGTGGGAAAAGGGATTATCCAGATAAAACTGGGACACACATATAAGTCATTTAATCACATTTAACTACAATATTTCAGATTATAGGAGTTGTTTATTATTTTCCAGTAAAGGTAATGAAATGGATCTGAGCTTACCTGACAGCATATAAGTAAATATGGACTCAGTCTGTCCCTTGTGATCTTCCCCACCTGTCAGAAGCACAATAGATGCTGTTTCCAGTGTAAAACAGGGTTATATGTGATACAAATTCAAATTCTCTCAATGTGTGGCTATATGACAAGGCATGGCAAGACCCCAGGAGGTGAATGGCTGCTCAGTGTAGTGGAGGACACAATGCAAACAGACATAATTACATCTCACAGACTCACCTCCCGACCTGCAGTAAATCCCAGGAGGAGCAATATATTTCAGAACAAATCGGCTTTGTGGATCTGCGGAGTAAAACAATATCATCAGGAACGGGCAGCCTTGGAAACCTTATCAGGAGGATTCATAACGTAGAAGAAACCTATGGAAACTCTTATGAATGGTGTCAATGAAATCATTTCTTAATGTTCAGTTAAATGCCTTAAGATTGGCTGCTTAGTTTAGCTTAGTATAACATATGAAGAACAATGTATACATTGTATAAGTTATATCCTTTCATAACCTAAGTAACCCCATGTCTTCAGTGATGAAAGTCCCTTTGTTAACCTCAAACTTTGTACTTGTATGTGTCATGAACCACAGGAGCGGTGGACTATTTACCTGCTAGTAGGTTGACGCTACTGGGCAAAGAGGCGAGGAGTCTAACATGCCCCAGGTGTTCACCAGAGACCCCCTGAAGGAAGTTTGGTCTTAGCTGCGTGGGACGTGTAGGTGGAGATGCTATTAAAGTGTGGTCAAGGTAGTAGAGGTCAAACCAGCAGATCCAAATGAGGCTAATGTGTAAGACAAGAATGGTCAATGTAGCTGGGGTCAAACCAGAAGATCCGAACAGAACCAGAATCACGTAGCAATGGCAGGCCAAGAACAGGCAGAAGGTCGGCAGTGTGAATACAAAATAGAAAAGGAGCCAGAGGAGATCGAAGAACTGGAGGCAGACTGGGAACAGGAAACCATAATGTGAGCCAATACTCTGGCACTGGAGTAGTGCCAGAGTCCTCCTTTTATTTCCTAAGCAATTGACATAACGCCAGCCAGGGAGGTCAAAAGACGCGGCCTGTAGCCCAACAACTGGAACATGTACAGTGAGAAACAAGAAGTCACGTCCCATTGCTAAGCGACACGCATGGACAATCCAGGGGGAGAAGGCATCTGTCCCTGCGATGGGGAACAGAGCCCATGACAGTATCCCCTCCTTTAAAGATACATTAACCTTTCTCTTTAATTTAGCTAAAAGATATGGGGCATGGCCTTTTTAGGCATTGACCCAAGACCTCTCCTCTGGCCCATAGCCCTTCCAGTCAACTAAGTTTTTCCTTAAGAACCCTAAATAAATCCGAGGTCCCTGATACTATATATCCAAATGGAACTTCTTTTTGCTGAAAGAGACATTTATTCAGTTTACAGTGCAGCCGATTGGACATGAGACGGCTGAGTACCTCTTTCACTTAGTTGCGGTGGGAGTTCAAATCTGTAGAGAAAATTAAAAAGTTGTCCAGGTAAAAAACTACAAAGTGATTCAGGAGATCCTGGAAAATCTCGTTCACAAATTCCTGAAAGACTGCTGGAGTGTTACGGAGGCCGAATCATCTTGCACCCTTATAGTTTATCATCATTTTTTTGTTCCTATGCGTTTGTTAACATATGTTATTGTATGCTGTATTACATAAGTTATTCTTAAATGTCGCCAGGTGGAATGTTTAATCAGGGATAAGAGTTTAATCAGGGATACGAGAGAACAAGAATTCTGGGTTAAATAATTAGCATTTGCAACTATAATACTATCAAACTTGTCATCTGGCCAACAAGGTCATTGTATACTAGTACCCTGGATTAGACTCTTAGGCACCTTCTCCACAGGGAACCAACGCTCCCCAACCACCATGGGGTGAGGACACTCAGGGGTAAACATTATCATCCTCCAACCTATCACAAGCTGGCTACCGCCCTAATCTGTCCATCATTAGCTACATGACTATGGGAATAATAAAGGGTATATAACATGTGTCTATTGACTGTATTAGGTGTTCGTGGATTAGTGACTAGAAACTGCACTTCCATCACATGTGTACAGTATGCCCGCAGTATGTCTGGTGATTATATATCCACCTGTCTGTAATAACATCTAATGAATAAACTGTGTTTTGGCTGCAACAATCCACTAGAAGCCCCATGCATCAGTATTGTCACTAGTTCTCGGATAGATAGGCTGCATTTTCATCAATATTGGGTCAACCATAATACTGGTTGCTGCATTGAGTAGAGAAGTTTATACTGTAAAGGATAGTGGAAACCTGTCCCTAGTATGTGACATGATGCTACTTAAACAATGCAAAATGAAGAGAAAGGAGAGTTTAAATGAAAGGGTCAATGTTTTGAAAGAAGCAAAAAACAAGAATAAATGCATAAAAATGTATATATGTGTTTTCGATGTGTTGGGTCAGTTATGCATTGAAAGCACACCTGTCAGGTTTATGAAAAACTATGTTTTACATAGTGCCTTGCACACCATGTATGTATAACATCCCGCCTGGGGGAGAGCAGAAATGATTGGCCTGCACAATATTCAAATGCTGTATACTTCCATCTTAAGCTCGCTCTTTAAAATCACAGCTCCATTGTGTTGCGAGCTAAAAGAACTGTACAAGTGAGCATAACTCTGACTCTGACAACATTTGGCATTATGGTCTCTCCCAGGCAAAGAAAATTAAAGGATCTTTGTCTTTTTTAATATACATAGGGCCTGAATGCAAGTGCATTTGTGTGTCTTAACAGTGCATGTCACATAAAGCTTTTTGTGCTGCATAGTTTGAGCTGCAAGTATCTACCAGCCCCTTACGCTTCAAAAGGCTGATCAGGGGCATTACCGTGCAAGTGCAATACCGTAAGAGAATCCAGACCCCCTGATTTGTGCATGTATTTAGAGTTAAATCTGAAAGGTATGTTTTGTAGGGCTTATTTTTTGTAACTACGCTTGCTATGAAAGTACTGATTTGCAAGTCGGTTAAGTCTGCATTTAGAGTTAAGGTGTAGCACTAATGCAACTCTAAATATGAGTGGACATGTTTAATTTGTGTTTCTGTGCATTTGCAAGCTGGTAAACTTATGCACACCTCTGATTCACCCCATTAGTACACAAAGCACTACATGAAGCATGCTTTATATCAACTCTGACAGGTTACCTTTAACTAAATAAATGCAAAAAATGTGTGACAGCCTAGATCGGTGAGACGGTCGCCTAGATCGGTGAGACGGTCGCCTAGATCGATGAGACGGTCGCCTAGATCGGTGAGACGGTCGCCTAGATCGGTGAGACGGTCGCACGCGGCCCTCTGTGCCTTTGCCTGCAGCTCCCAGCTCCTTCCTGCATTATTGGCAGATGTGTTTGTTATATCATTTAACACTTGTTTATAATACCTCCTGATATGTTATTACAGATAGATGACTCTTTCTTTGAATAAATATATTGTTTTAACTTATCACTAAGGTTATGAGTAATGTACGGCCCTTTGAAGGCTAGAGGGCCTCCCCCGTGTCCCTGAGGTGTATCACTGGCCTAGATGGAAAGCATCCTGGTCTGCGGGAGCAGCAGTAGACCTGAGGGAACAGAGGTGAGGCTGAGGGAAGAGAGGTCAGCCACACAGGACATAGATACAGACAGGCAGAGTACAGGTGAGAAATGAAATGATATTTACCAGAAACCAAGTCCCTGTCTGTGAAAATTAGGGCCGCCTGTCGAAAAGCAATTTCAGGGGTTGCAGACATGATGAGCTGGACTTGCTGTTTTCCTGAGGTTGGAACAAGCTCTTTAATGGCATCTGCCAGGGTGGTGAAGGCTCGGACTTTCCGCAGGGCACACACCAGAGCTGGAGTAGAGGTCAGCTGGCCCACACTTTCCTGCCAGGGCCGATCTCCCACCTCATATGGCGTAACTTCCTTGGCTTGGAGCCGACTCAGGCAAGGTAACCACTTCAGCCCTAGGACTTCGAACCCTTGAAATCCAGAACCTGCTTTCAAGACAAAAAATGTAGAGCCCCATGGTGTTTAATGATGAGAGCTAGGTTCATAACACTATATACACTCATGTGGCGTGAGTTGGTCAGCTTAATATATATTGCAATATGTGGGACTAACATTCCCAATTTTTAATATAGAAAAGTAGTTTAACAGCTATAATTCTGTACTTGATGAGTATATATATATATTTATTTATTTACTAGATGGGTGGAGAGCGGTTCAGGATATCAGCATGAGGTCATGGGGTGGTGAATTCGGATATTAGGTACATAATGATGGGGATACATGGATAATGGTAACCGTCACTATGGTGTAGTAGTGACCATTTTATGATTGGTTGCCCCTGGTGGGAGGGGGCATGCTGACAAGTGCACCATGGTGACGGTTGCCAGGGGAGATTGAGTTAGAAATGAAGGCTTCTCCAGAGGTCAATAGAGTCTAACACCTTGTACATATACAGGGGTAAACGCAGGATTTGTAGAATAAGGATTCCGCACCACGCCACCAGTGGGCGTGACCAGCATGCATGGGGGCGTGGCTATAATTTTAGACAGTCCTTGGCTACTCTCCAACTCTTCTTATCCCCATAATATACATGGGCAATGCTGCGTGCACTACTGTTAGGTGCATGTAGCTCTCCATTTTCAAGCAGAGCCGTGTGAAGAGGGGGCAGGGTCTAGCCACCTCAATTATACAGTGCCCCAGGCTTGTAGGGGGGTTTCCAGGTACTAGGAACCCCCCCCCCCCCCCTCGGTTTGCCTATGATATAGGTGTTAAAAAAAAAATACCTGTTACAAGTGCAGGAGACACCTTGTACTCTGTCCTTGCTTTTAAAAGAGCATTTGAAGCATGTTCTCAGCCCCCTGCAGTATAGTTAACTACGTACTTAATCAGCGCACCCATATAATTATGTTTCAATTTACTAAACATCAGTGCCTTTAAATGCTGCAAGCAACGTCAAACTTGATGCAAAAGCACAGCAATGCAAACTCTGGACAGAAAGTGTGTGCGGACCGGTCCATTTGCTTACATTATTTTTGTACTATCAGCTGAAACTGCATTTAATAGACATTAACAAAGCGTGTTACATATGTAAACTGACTGCCCGTATGCACAAGGTCTTAATGTTCTCAATGATAAGCATACTTTGATAACATTCTATTTGATTTTTTTTGTGCTGGTAATAGATTTGGAATATTTCATTGAGGATTTATATCCCATTTAAAAAGGAGAAATGTTTATAATAACAAGGAATATTTTTAACATAAAACGCCAAAGGCCACGTATTACCTTGAATATGATGAAAGGAGGCTTGCCATGCACAATAATGCATAATATTATTATTAGATTACTTTGCCTATTTTATACTACGAATGTAAATTGTCTTCATCATTAGAGAATACAATAACACATGCCTCAAACAAATATACATTATAGGACAAGGTCTGAAGGATAATATATGTACATAATTTACTCACAGAAATCTTTATTTTATAAGAGGCATTACCTCTAGAAAATATATGGTTTATAACCTGTTTTAAGCTGTTTTTAATTGTTTGGTAAATGGTGTTTAGAGTGTTGTGAGATCAGTCTGAGTTTGTTATATAGTCACAGTTCATTAACACAATTAAGAACGACTTATTCTGTGATAAATAGGGGAGAGAGAATCAAACAGAGAAATATTCTGGGCGGACGTCGTGCTGTATATTAACTGTTCCCTTTGGCAGGAAATGTGTCAGTGAGGAGATTAGGAAATCCTTTCAAGCCACTGGGATTCTGCACTTATTAATAGTTAAACTACAAATGAGAGCACGCTTCTTCCACGGAACACGGCGATCGCTTCACCACAGCTTCATCAACACAGACTGATTACATATACCACAGCCAGGAAAGCTCCCCCTGTACAGGATAATACCACGGGGGAAACCTACTGAGCAGAAACTCTTATTTCTGGAACCACCCAAAATGATTCTTGGATTTGGAAGAGCCGACGGCAAAGCCTCAAGCACTTTGTGCCCATTAAGTAGGGTGAGCCTGGGAGTTGAGAAAAGCACATACAGGAGGAAACCGAGAAACGTGTAATTGGGAAGAATGAGGAAGGACCAAGGACAGAGAGAATCGAGAGAAAATCTTTCAATTAAATTTTTCTTGGTGTAGGTGACGGCACAAATGGGTCCTAACACCTGATACCAGCACAGAAAATGGATCTGGGAAAAGGTTTATAATGAAAGTAACTCTGGAGACTGTGAATAACTGAAGTATGCACCAATTTATTATTAATATTATTATTATTACCATTTATTTATATAGCGCCACTACTTCCGCAGTGCTGTACAGAGAACTCACTCACATCAGTCCCTGCCTCATTGGGGCTTACAGTCTAAATTCCCTAACATACACACACAGACCGAGAGAGACTAAGGGCAATTTAATAGCAGCCAATTAACCTACCAGTATGGGTTTTTTTGGAGTGTGGGAGGAAACCAGAGCACCCGGAGGAAACCCACGCAAACATGGGGAGAACATACAAACTCCCCACAGATAAGGCCATGGGTCCTGATTCATTAAGGATCTTAAATGAAGAGGATCCTTAATTCAGTCTCCTGGACAAAACCATGTTACAATGGAAGGGGTGCAAATGAGTGTTCTATTTTGCACATAAGTTAAATACTGACTGTTTTTTCATGTAGCACACAAATACTTGATAGCTTATTTGTACACTGAAATTTAAAGTTGATATGTGTGTGCTACATGAAAAAACAGTCAGTATTTAACTTATGTGCAAAACAGAACACTCATTTGCACCCCTTCCATTGTAACATGGTTTTGTCCAGGAGACTGAATTAAGGATCCTCTTCATTTAAGATCCTTAATGAATCAGGCCCATGGTCAGGAATTGAACTCATGAACCCAGCGCTGTGAGGCAGAAGTGCTAACCACTGCGCCACCTTGTTTAGCTTTTGATGTTCGTCCGCGCAGGCGCTATCCATGGCAATTATTTTTTTACTCCATGACAGGGAAATTAAAATTGTTGGATGACATCTCAAATCACTCCTTTCTACAAAGAAGAAACGTGTTATGTATGTTGTGTTTAATAACCAGTGCCATTTAGCATGGTTTGTCCTGGGATGGGGGTGGGGAGGGTGCATGTTTTTAAGCAGGCCTGATTCTAATGGGGAATCCTATCCCATGTTAACCAGGCTGGGACTATCATCCTGATATGATATAGGAACCCTGCACTGTTACACCATGGCCAGCATAGACTAGTGCGAGCTGCCGGAGGACCCCACGCTTATTACCCTCCTATCATCGATTCTGGTTACTTAAGGAAGGATGGGGGGGGGGGGGGGAGTTAACTTTCCTTTTATATTTTTGCCACAGCAGTAATCATCATCAAGTTGAAAATGAAAATCATGAAAGGTTTGAGGCCTTAATGATAAAGTCAAAAGAACCTTATTTCTGAATTTTCTAAAGAAATAGAAGTCAGACATTGTAGTTTTGCAAGAGAGAGACACCTGAAAGATGGGAGAGAGCTGGTTTTGAGTATGCCCTGGATATCACATGCCTTCTTGTGGTCTATTCTAACTCCGCAGGGGGGTATCCATCTAAGGGGCTAAGCCTGTTCCATTTATTCTTCATTAGAAGCAGACGGATGATGGTTCATTCTGCTTCATGCTGCAACCTACACGGTTGATTTCCTGGTGATTAGCATGTATGAACCAAACCTATTTCATGTTCGGCTCAATATTTCCTGTGTTTTTAATGGTAATCTCAAGAAGAACCACTTGCAGTCTACTAGCCCCTATTCTACTCATCTGAATAAATGGGTTAGAGACTTTAATGTAACTGAAATTTAGCAATTAAAACACCCTCAATTGAAATCATTGTCATGCCATTAGTGCGCTCATTATTCCCTATCCAGCACACACCGTGCATTTGTCGAAGGCCTATAAATGCTTCCCGGACAGAATTCAGATCATTCCTTATGGCAAATGACCCTTTGTCTTGTGGGTAGAGGGGAAATCCTAAATTGCTTGACATCCAACAAATCCAATAAAAAGTAGGTTGTGGTCAGACAGTGGTAATAAGCTCGTTATTAAGTGGGACACCTTCAGGTCAGTGTCACGAGGTACAGAAATTAATGCTATTGCTAGGAGACAGCAGGGGGAGACACTAGGCTGTCTAAGGCCATATATTGAAGCCCACTCAAGTACTAGCTACACCGGCTGCTTGGCTCTCAAGCATGAGTACAACTGCTGGCCGTTTTGTTAGGGTTGTTGTCACCTGATAACAGCATAGCTGGTATTACGACCCACAATCGCTTTCCTGGTGGACTCCAGCAACTTTCCGATGCTGCTACAAGAAGTAAAATGTTTGATCTCAAGGTGCCCATTTCAGAGACAGAGATCCAAAGAGACATCACTTCCTTCTCCAATCATCATCATCATCTATTTATATAGCGCCACTAATTCCGCAGCGCTGTACAGAGAACTAATTCACATCAGTCCTTGCCCCATTGGAGCTTATAGTCTAAATCCCCTAACATACACACACACACACACAGACCGAGAGAGATTAAGGGCAATTTAATAGCAGCCAATTAACCTACCAGCTCAATTTGTTAGCAGCCAAATAACCTACCAGTATGTTTTTGGAGTGTGGGAGGAAACCAGAGCACCTGGAGGAAACCCACGCAAACACGGAGAGAACATACAAACTCCACACAGATAAGGCCATGGTTGGGAATTGAACTCATGACCCCAGTGCTGTGAGGCAGAAGTGCTAACCACTTAGCCATCGTGCTGCCCAATAATACATCCCCAGAGTTAGATGATATCCCTATTACGTGGTAAGAGACAAATTACAAATTCATAAACTCTCAACTTCAAAATCTTTTCTCAACAGATCTTAATAGAGACCCTA
Organism: Mixophyes fleayi; assembly: GCF_038048845.1. Taxonomy (NCBI): domain Eukaryota; kingdom Metazoa; phylum Chordata; class Amphibia; order Anura; family Limnodynastidae; genus Mixophyes; species Mixophyes fleayi. Next base: position 24,456,079 of record NC_134408.1, read on the forward strand.
CCCGATTCCATCCATAATTCCATGATAGTTGTTATTCCTAAGCCAGGAAAACCCCACTAAACATTGGCATCTCTTCTGGAAACAGCTACTTCCTGAATTTGGATGTAAAAATTCTGACCATGGCGTCTGTGCTCAATAATTCTATTGATTACTAGACCAGAGCAGTCCAGCTTCAACCAATATAAACCTTAGAATCTCACATTTAAATTGCAATTTGCGACAGAAAATAGCAATCTCCCTTGACAATGAATAAGCCATTGATTTGGTCATGTGGAATTATCTTTAGGAGGTACCAGGTTTGAAATATGGGAAACATTTCTACAGTGGGTCAAGCTGCTGTATTTGAAGTCCAGGGGTTATATTTATCAAGCTACGGGTTTGAAAAAGTGGAGATGTTGCCTATAGCAACCAATCAGATTCTAGCTGTCATTTTGTAGAATGTAATAAATAAACGATAACTTGAATCTAATTGGTTGCTATAGGCAACATCTCCACTTTTTCAAACACGCAGCTTGATAAATGTACTCCCAGGGTTTAAATAAAAGCAAACAGGCTACTTTCAGACTTCTTTCATTACTATTTTCCCTGGTCAAATATCCAGTGGCTATAATGACTAGAACGGTGCACACTCTTCATGAATGGAAACTATGGAGAAGAGAGGAAAAAAATCTCACTCTATGCCAAAGATTATGTTGGTGTATTTGTCTAATCCTGGAAATGCTCTTGATGTGTTGCTGGAGAAAAAGAGAGAAAGAGAATTGCCTCATTGCCTCACCCCTAAGTGTCAATCGTTTGTCTGCCCCTTTCCCTTTAGATTGTAAGCTCTACTGAGCAGGGCCTCCTCCCTCCTGTTCTCATTACCTATAACCTCTGCTCACCAGTTACACTGCGCACCTCCTCCTTGGGCTCTCTGCCCATTGACTCCACTCCTCTATTGTCTTTGCACCTCTAAAAGTGGCTCTAAACCTGTTAGTTGCACCCATACCAATGGGCACAGGTGTCAGCCTGCACTGAATATACCCCTTGCACCCCAGTAGCTGTGTTGAGAGTTGTAGTGTCGTTTACTGTATTGTACTGTTATACCATGTACTGTCTTGTTGTTTGACCACTGTACGGTGCTGCAGACCTCATGTGGCGCCCTATAAATAAACGTTAATAATATTAATAACTTTCCCCAAATATTACACAGGTGAGGGGCTCTCAGGTTACCTTCCAAAACATAACACAGGTCTTTGTTCAATATAATACCCAACTTTATAATCTCATTCATCCTTCTACTACTTTTGGTACTTTACTTCCTAGTAACTTGATTTGCTAAACAGTTTTCGAAGGATTCTGCTGCCCAGTTAAACATTCCTTTCACTTTGGATGAGTTGCAGTCTGTTATATCTAGTCTACCAGCTGGGAAGAAACCGGGAACAGATGGCTTCACAGCAATCTATTGTAAAACTTTTATTGAGGAATTGTGCCATTTTTTTGATCTGTATGTTTAATTCAATCTGTTCGGAGGTTCCGTTTACATCACAATCCTTTTCTGCTTATGTAGCAGTCATCCCAAAACCTAATAAAGACACCCAGGTACTCTCAAATTACTGCCTCACATTAGTTGCCAAGCTTCTAGCTCATAGGTTACAGTCTTTACTGTCAACCGTACTATTGTGGTGGAGTCTGTCTTTGTTAAAGTAATACAGGGACGTGAGAATGCCACAAAACTTCTAAAACTTATCCACTCCATTGGCCATAATAAGACCTCTGGAGTGACGCCTTCTATTGATGCTGAGAAAGCAATTGATAGAATTAATTGGAATTTTCTGACTCCAATGCTTCATGCCCTTGGCATATATTCTTCCTTTCTTCATAAAATCAATAGCACGCGCTGCTCTCTCTTTACAATCACAAATGGTACAGGGAAGGGTTGCTCTATTTCACCTACCATGTTTGTTTCATGCATTGTGGCAATAGGCATCCTATCTAACTCAAATATTACTGGGATATATGTGCTTACTATATAAACTATTTGCAGATGACCTTAGTTTTTTTGGGGGTATTCCTATACTTCTTTGCCTGATGTAATAGGGAAGATTCAATATTTTGGCACCATGTCAGATTTTAAACTCAACTGTCTAAAAACAAAGTGTTCAATTTGATATTTAGGGGTCCTTTTATCTAGGGACCTACTGATACTTCTTACTTTAAACTGAATTATCTGTCAATCCTCCAGAGCTTCACCACAGATCTCACTAGTTGAAACTTTCCAGGCCTCTCCATGAGTGGTAAAAATCAATGTTCTGAAAGTGAATGTTCAACACACATCCTTTATCTGTTTCAGACACTCTCAGTTATTGTTCCCAAGGATTGACTTCCCTCATCATAATAAGGCATTTCCCCAAGGATTGACTTCCCCATCCATAATAAGGCATTTCCCCGAGGATTGACTTCCCCATCCATAATAAGGCAGCATTTCCCTGAGGATTGACTTCCCTCAGTCATAATAAGACATTTCCCAGAGGATTGACTTCCCTCATCCATAATAAGGCATTTACCCGAGGATTGACTTCCCTCATCCATAATAAGGCATTTCCCCGAGGATTGACTTCCCTCATCCATAAGAAGGCATTTTCCCAAGGACTGACTTCCCTCATCCATAAGAAGGCATTTCCCAGAGGATTGACTTCCCTCATCCATAAGAAGGCATTTCCCAGAGGATTGACTTTCCTCATCCATAATAAGGCATTTCCCAGAGGATTGACTTCCCTCATCCATAAGAAGGCATTTCCCCGAGGACTGGCTTCCCTCATCCATAATAAGGCATTTACCCGAGGATTGACTTCCCCATCCATAATAAGGCATTTACCCGAGAATTGACTTCCCCCATCCATAATAAAGCATTTCCATGAGGATTGGCTTCCCCCATCCATAATAAGGCATTTACCCGAGAATTGACTTCCCCCATCCATAATAAAGCATTTCCATGAGGATTGGCTTCCCCCATCCATAATAAGGCATTTCCCAGAGGATTGGCTTCCCTCATCCATAATAAGGCATTTCCCCGAGGATTGACTTCCCCCATCCATAATAAGGCATTTCTCCAAGGATTGACTTCCCTCATCCATAATAAAGCATTTCCCCAAGGATTGACTTCCCTCATCCATAATAAAGCATTTCCCCAAGGATTGACTTCCCTCATCCATAATAAGGCATTTCTCCAAGGATTGACTTCCCTTATCCATAATAAAGCATTTCCCCAAGGATTGACTTCCCTCATCCATAATAAAGCATTTCCCCAAGGATTGACTTCCCTCATCCATAATAAGGCATTTCCCATGACTTTACATCCTGGTTTATGAAAAGCTACTACCGTGCCAACTGAACAACACTGGTTTGCACAGGTTGAGGAAATGGTCACTACGTAAGAATGTACCCATGCACCGAAAGACATGTATGACAGTTCCACTTGGTTCTCCTGGCTGGACTTGAAAGATTCTAGTGTATATAAATCCATGATGTAGAGGTTTGTGAATACTGTTTTAATATTACTTAATAATAAAACAAACTAGTAGGTTAATTGTCTGCTATCAAATTGACCCTAGTCTGTCTCTCTGTCTGTCTGTTTGTGTGTGTATGTTAGGGAATTTAGACTGTAAGCTCCTATGGGGCAGGTACTGCTGTGAGTGAGTTCTCGGTACAGCGATGCGGAATTAGCGCTGTATAAATAGCTGCTGCTGATGATGATGATAGTATGTTCATCAATTGTTCATCAATTGTCTTGGGTCTCCATCTTTTGGGATATCTTAGGTTTGAGCTTCAAAAGTTGCTCGATATCTCTATATTTATCTGGTTGAGTAGAATTTGCTTTTCATGAAATGGGGCCTCTCGTACCTGTCCATATTCTCATCCTTTCCTTTGTCTCCCTGACCTTTTGTATTTCTTGTTTCATATTTGATAATAATCTGAAAATAGTTCTTAATATATAGTTTGCATTTGTGAATTGTAAAAAATAAAAATATGCTCAGCCTCAGTTTTAGGAAAACTGAGCCCACCCGAACATAGCCAATCAGAGTACTGAGCCGAGCCAGCTCGGTTTTTTCAAGTGCCCTCGGAACTGAAAACGTCATTGTTGCGTCGTCGGATCTCGCGAGTTTTGGATTCTATAAACACCGCCCTCCACGGAGATCCAGCGCCATTTCGCAGAGAGACACAGAAGGGGTAGCAGGGTTGTTCGCAGTCTCCAGTGCAGTTGGACAGTGTCATAGCTAAAACATGACAACCTGTTTGAAAAACTAAGGGATGTCATTGCAACATGGCTTATCCCGTTTGGACTCTCTTGAGGATATGTCATTATGATAATGCCACTAATATTGTGAGAGCATTCCAGCTGGGTAAAATCCATCACATTCCCTCTTTAGTTCACACAATCTACTTGGTGGTACAGAACTTTTTGAAAGATGACAGAGACGTGCAGGAGATGCATTGATATATATATAAAATGCGCCCGTATGACTACATACCCGGAATCCTCTTGAAAAAGTCGAGTGACGAAACCCGTTGAGGGGGATAAGGCGTTTTCTGTTTCTTTCCGTGGATCACCATATCTACCCCGGCCAAGTGGTTTTGAGAGATCCGTGATTACCATCAGGAAAGACTGCAGATAAGCCTATATTTGTTATATACTATGTACGGGCGCATTTTATATATATCAATGTTTTTATCTTTATAATAAAACACTTTTATGGATCATATTGATATGAGCTTATGTTGGTACCCAGTTTTGAGGAATTGTTGGTAGCCTTATTTGGCATACTACACCATAATAGTTTTGCTCTGAGTCCATAGTGATCTGAACTTCTGGAGCCATAAGGACTGGACATCAAGGATTCTATATAGGATGTCGGGAATCTAATTACAGATAAGCTGTTTATTATTCGTTTTTTGGTACGAGGCCAATTCACTTGTTTGCCACATTGAGAAGACTAATTGTTGGTCATTTAATACACTATGCGTGGCGCTTCTCTCTTTTTGTCTTTTATATATATATATATAATTTTTTATTTATTTATGATCTAGATTATAGAACATTACATATGTAAATATATATATATATATATATATATATATATATATATGTATGTATGTATGTATGTATGTGTAGAGCAGACTAGCAATTCTACAGATGTCAAGCTGAGACAATCATGTTTTATAATCTAGACCTTGAGCCTCAGAAGAGAATCCTTTATAATAATGTGAGTGTTCCTGTGGGGTGAGCAGCAGGATGGGGAGTGGAGAGGACTGATGCGCAGGACTTGCAGGTGCACAGCAGGCATATTGTGTAGCAGTACATCACCAGGACATCCCTACAGCTGCTGCCCTGTACTGTAAAGTCATGAAAGTCTGCACTTTACCCAGATGTGTCCATGTCTGCAGAAATCTCACAATGGAAAAGCTGCGGCTGCCACAAGAAGGTCTGTTCATATCAGATCCCTTCTCCCATGGGACCTGACTATATTATTCCTCTAAGTAGAGCTCTGTGCTCTGAGTCATCCCTGCAGGAACATTGTGTTACTCTTCACTTTTTGGGGAGTGCTTCATAACAGTTTTTTAGAAGTAACTTCTGTTTGCAGGACACAGGCAGAACACCGCACTCTACTGCATAGAGCACATCACACAAACAATGCACTAAGTGTAACGCAAAGCATTCAGGTATTCTATGGACAGACTGGCCTCAACTATCTTATATATTATTGATGACATACACATTTGTGTTGTTTTCCCCCCAAAAAGTCATTTCTAATGGACATGGCTTCTTAAAGAAAATGTTGCTTCTGTCCTTTGCACCAGCAGTTCTGCAGGGCTTCAGTCAGAATCCCTGCTGGAGAAACATAGTGCAACATTTATGAGACCAGAGCAGGAGACCGAAAACTAAGCACAAATAACACAGAGCATGAATTATTTATTTTTTAACCGTGTAATATTATTCACTGCATTTACTTTTTTTCCCTATTCTTCTGACCCTTTCACTGGAGTACTCTCAGTGATGTTACATGTAAATTGCAAGTCATTTATGGTGAGTCCTGATGATCCTTTTCTTTGAAACCTAATGTGTACTATAAACTATTTATTAGTCATGTTTTAATATTGGAGCATTGTTTTTTTTGCAGTTTTGTGCTCTCCAGACATCTCTGTACGGGGCATGTACAATGGTGGCGAGACTAGAGAGACCGTTTGGATAGGTGTAACAAGTAACTCAATAATGTCTGGGAGTTTTCCAGGCAACAAGGACCATATAGGAAGATTAGAGGAAATTCTTGGGCTGTCATTGGCCACTACAATGTAATGTTTCTTGGTGAAAATAAGCATGTGGACAAAAAATACGCATTTTTTCAGTTCACAAATGATCCTTATTGCTTTAGTAAGTAAACATCGTCATTTTGCCTTTTTCTTATAGCTTACTTTAAACTGAATCTGTGATATGGTTTAAGATTCTTCTGCATATTATTTAATAAGCTAGGGAAAATATTGTATATTTTTCCACTTTTCATCTAGTTTTGGAGGAAATACTGCTCTAGCTTGAGATAGGTCTTCAACTCTACATCATATCCACTGGCAGAAACAGGCTCTCGGCTTTGTTTTTAGAATATAATTGGGCAATTTGCATTATGATATCATGTGTGTGATCAAAACAAGTACGCCAACGAGTGGAGATGTTTGAGTCACTTCACAGGTGCTGTTTGCACTGACTGTTCTCTTCTAAACACAACAGTCTATCAATGTAATAAATTCTTAACTAGAGATGATCCTCACATCTAGCTGTATTCTATAATCACTGACTGTTATGTGGTCCTTCAAGGAACACTCTGAAAATACTCTTCCTCTTGTGACCACCAGAATGGAGGGGAAGCTCGCTCTATTATTGAAGAAACAAGAGCAGCATTGGAGAGTGCTGAGAAGAGTGTTCATGAGAAGGCATTTTAAATGTTTCACAGAATATAGTTACGTTTTCTTATCACCATCTCCAGATTATTTATGCATGTCCTACTGCTAGCATTTAATTGTAACCCAATTCCTCCCTGGCTGTCTTGTTGGTTGTGCAGAATTATTGTGTCCAATGAGTCTAAAAGTACCAATGCATTCTCCTTCTCCTGCCTGCCCCTCTACATCCTACCTATCACCTCTGCATCCTGCCTGCCCTTCTATATCCTGCCTAACCCTCTGCATCCTGCCTGTCCCCTCTGCATCCTACCTATCACCTCTGCATCCTGCCTGTCCCCTCTGCATCCTGCCTGTCCCCTCTGTATCCTGCCTGTCCCCTCTGCATACTGCCTGTCCCCTCTGCATCCTGCCTGTCCCCTCTGCATCCTGCTTGCCTACTCTGCATCCTGCCTGTCCCCTCTACATCCCGTCTGTCCCTCTACATCCTGCCTTTCCCTTCTGCATCCTGCCTGTCCCCTCTGCATCCTGCCTGTCCCCTCTGCATCCTGCTTGCCTACTCTGCATTCTGCCTGCCTACTCTACATCCCGTCTGTCCCTCTACATCCTGCCTTTCCCCTCTGCATCCTGCCTGTCCCCTCTGCATCCTGCCTGTCCCCTCTGCATCCTGCTTGCCTACTCTGCATTCTGCCTGCCTACTCTACATCCTGCTTGTCCCCTTTACATCCCGTCTGTCCCTCTGCATCCTGCCTGCCCCTCTGCATCCTGCCTGTCCCCTCTGCATCCTGCCTGTCCCCTCTGCATTCTGCCTGCCTACTCTGCATCCTGCCTGTCCCCTCTGCATCCCACCTGTCCCCTCTGCATCCCGCCTGTCCCCTCTGCATCCCGCCTGTCCCTCTACATCCTGCCTGTCCCCTCTGTCCCTCTACATCCTGCCTGTCCCCTCTGCATCCTGCCTGTCCCCTCTGCAACCTGCCTATCCACTCTGCAACCTGCTGGTCCGTCTGCATCCTGCCTGTCCCCTCTGCATCCTGCCTGTCCCCTCTGCAACCTGCCTGTCCCCTCTGCAACCTGCATGTCCCCTCTGCAACCTGCCTGATGCTCTGTATCCTGACTGCCTCTTTATATCCTGCCTGTCCCTCTGGATCCTGCCTGTTCCCTCTACATCCTGCTTGTCTCCTCTGCATTCTGCCTATCCTCTCTGCATCCTGCCTGTCCTCTCTGCATCCTGGCTGCCTCTTTATATCCCCCCTGTCTCCTCTGCAATCTGTCGTTACTGTTGGAGCAAATTGTAATGAAGCAAGTTGTCTTTTTTTAATTTACACTTGACCAGAACAGTGTCACTGAGGGCTATTTGCGCATTTCAAGGCACACAGCCTCTTTACAAACTTTGGAAACAGCCCTATAATATCAACCTGCTCCTACTTTTGCGTTTAAGCCTGAAAATAGGCAAGATGGAAAGAGTAGAAATGTAATTACAACTGTATGCAATTCTCAGTGTATGCACAGACTACATACTAGAATTATTTTCCTATCCTCTATGCTTAGTGTGCCATTATAATCATTTTGTAAAACACAATGTGTAAGCTGCTCTGGTATCTCCAAAGTTGAGTGTATCAAGATTTCTCAAGAGGGCAGTATAAGACAAGAAAACTATTTCTCCCCCAGGCACAAATGACACTGTCTTAAATTTTCAGTAAGTTCGGATCGAAAACTTTCCAGCGGCAACATTTGCGTAGTGATTTCTCGTGAGCTAGATGAGATTGAGGCTGAAAATATTAAAGTGGGTGTGAACAGATATACCCCCCAGTGTCAGACACACATTGCACAGATACACTATCTAGCTGCTTCTGATTGGTTGTTTACAGACTGTCTTCCTGTACATCATTCATTAACATCTTGGTTATATTAGATCAATTAATTAGATTAATTAGCAGAGATTGGTGGTCCCCACTCATTTAAGGAGACGAATACTGCTTTGGCCCATGGTATACTGTGGGGAGGTCTTCTGGGAAGGGGAAAAACCCTTGCCAGAATCAAAGCCTAGTTTTCCTGGCCTGGGTTATATGCTGGGGAAGCCAAGTTCTATGCTGCTTTTCTGGAATGTCAGATGAGAGCACCTAGAAACCAACTCAAGGACCCTTTAATTTTACGACCAACAGTCGGGGTTCCAGTTTGAAAAACATAGGGGGGTAAATGTATGAACATCCGATGTCTGCAAGTCGCCGGAAATCGTTGACTTGCCTTTACAAGCCATCGCCGCTTTAAATTTTCCCTGCAAACTTGCCGATTTTCAGCGACTTGCAGAAATTGGAGGTTCATACATTTACCCCAGGGTATGATTTGGTGGGCCCTACAGAACTCTCATCAAGAAGGACCTAAGTTTATTCTACTAGTTCTATATCATGCTACCAGATTTTCTGAAGCTTTCCCATTACACACTGCCGCGACACAAGTGGATAACAAATTTATATAGTTTATCTCCCCTGTGGCCCTACTTGAAGTTGCACTTGAAAAACTGGGTACAAAATTTATGTCGCAACTAATGCAAGTGGTCTTGAGACTCTTTAAAGTTCACTCAGTTAGAATATCTGTTTATTAGCCACACACCGATAACTAAGTTGAGCGATTTAATCGTACCTTGAAGGCTATGAGATTTGTCCGAACAGAGAAGAACTTAGATGAACTTCTCCCCTTCCTTCTGTTTCCAGTTCAGAAGTCACACATGGAGGCTGAAGCTTTCCGCTGTTTGAACTTGTATATGGCAGTAAGCCTCTGGGCATTCTAAATCTGTTGCTGGAGTCGTGGCAGGGACAGCCATTTGGAGAGTAAAATGTTCTGCAATATGGGTAATTGCATAGACTTCACTGGTCAGTGGGCTCAAGAAAATAATTCACAGTGAGCCCAGGAGCGGTTGTATAACCAGAATGCCTGGCGCCATATATTTGCTCCAGATGATAAGGTATTGGTTTTATTACCTAGGCAAGAGAGCAAATTGTTGGTCCCTATAAGGTCTTGTGCAGTGCAGGGATGTTGAATTACAAAACTGCTCAACCTGACACTAGAATAGGGAGGCAAATATGCCTTTAACCTCTTAAAGGCGTGTAACGAGAAAGAGGCTCTATTTGTACACCCAGTTGTGAGTGATACTGATCTAGGTTATAAACCTAGGTTGTAAACCAAAAGTTGGAATCCCATATACCTCATGAGTCATCCCTTTTCCAGGACTTTAAAAAAAAGTATTTAGGTGTTTTGGTTAACAGGCTTTCAGACATCTTCTCTGACACTTCAGGAAGAACCAACTTGGTAAAGCATAACATTGCTACGCCACCAGGATATGTTCCCCAGACATCTTATAGTCTCACTGAATGGAAATTGGCTCCCTGAAGGGGAAAAAAGGAAGTCCAAGAGATGCTAATGTTAGGGGTTAATGAAGATTCTATGAGTGAGTGGTGTAACCCAATTGTCCCTGTTCCAAAGCCTGATGGAACCACGTGTGTCTACGTCGATTGTCATAAAGTAAATAGCGTTTCCAAGTTTGATGTCTGTCTTATGTCTCAAGTGGACAGGCCCGAGTCTGATATATTTATACCCTTACGAATGGGTATTGGCAGATTGAGATGACAAAGGAGACAAAGCTCAGAATTCCTCTACAATCCACTTAATCGTAACTATCTGAAATACTGATATTGAGGGCAATTTACTAAAATATGGCAAATTTTTGCAACCAGCAGCAACTAATCAGCTTTTAATTATGTAGTGCTCAGTTAGTTAGGCAATAAAAACAAATGTGTGCCTGTTATGGGTTACAGCACAATTTTAACTGAGTACAATTTACTGTAAGTATAACTGTATAATATATTCTCTACAGGACAGCATTAAAATAAATATCTTCTGAACTTTTCATTGTTGAAAACGTGAAATGAAAGTCAGATCCAGGACTCTATGTTTGAGTAGAAACACAGAGTTAACACAATTTGTCTTTATTACAATGCAGTTACTGCCACTTAGTGGCTTATTTGGGAAGTGTCACAATACATACTGTACATTGATAGTAAGCTGAATATTCTGACTAATCACACTGTTAATTACAACATAGATCCACAAGCTCCACTTTCAACTAAGAGAGATAAGTGCAATACTGTTCATACTATAAGTACAAGAGTATATTTAGAGGTAACATGGAGGAAAGAAGGAAGAAATCTATTAGCTTGCTGTTTGGTAAAGAAAACATGTATTATTATTATTATTATTATTATTATTATTAACCATTATTTATATAGCCCTACCATATTGCAGCAGTTTACAGAGAATGTTTAATAATTCACTTTACATTGAGCTTACAGTCCAAATTCTATACCACCAACACTAGGGTGAATTTTGACCAAAGTCAATGAACCTGACAGTAATTTTTTGGGGAGTATGGATGAAACTGTAGCACCCGGAGGAGAACCAAGCAGACACGGGAAGAACAGACATAATCCACACATAAATTTAATTTTAATCTCCCCAGTGTCCTCTGTATCCGCCAATTTATACTGTCTTTACAGTAACAATCAGAAAAAAATATATACAGTATATGGAAAAATACTACTACAGATAATACCAATTAGTTCTACAACCATATAATGGTATAAGGCTGTAGATCTGAGTGTTCTGCTACAGGTCACATAAATCCTAGTTGACTTTTTATACTTGTATTTTTTGTTGTTTTTATAATACACAAGTTTTGTGGGTTTAAATTTAAATTTATATACATAGCCTACTGAAGATGAAACCCATGCAGGAGAGGTACACATTTAATAAATTTCCAGCATTTATTAGAACAATCATCATCACCATCATCATTATCATTTATTTATATAGCGCCACCAAATCCGCAGCACTGTACAAACAATATTTGTCATTCACAAGTCCCTGCCCCATTGAAGCTTACAGTCTAAATTCCCTAATTAACACACACACACACACACACACACACACACAAACACAAACACACAGACCAAAGAAACTAGTATGTTTTTGGATTGTGGGAGGAAACCGGAGCGCCCAGAGAAAACCCACGCAAACACTCCACACAGATAAGCCCATGGTCGGGAATTGAACTCATGACCCCAGTACTGTGAGGCAGAAGTGCTAACCACTAAGCCATCAAATTTCTGAACATTTCTTCTAGAAATATTATATATAACAAAAAGTACAATCTTCACCCACTGTAGCACCATTTGTCTCTAAAAGGAAAGTCAGGCTTTTTTTTCCCAACCAATGAGTATAATGAGTCTATAAACAACTTTCCACATTTACTCAATAGGGATATAAGAAGTGTTTCCCAGAAAAAGTATTTCCAGACCTTTACACGCCAGGAAACTCTGCACTGAGAACTCTTAAATACAGTATAGGTAAACTATTATACAACAAGCTATCAAAGGGTCTGGAGCTGTATTATTTAATGCTACTGATTACAAACGGAAAGTGAACATGCTGCTAAAAGACACTAATATTTAACTGTAGTTGAATAAAGACTCACCCTCATATATCAAAGAATGACTTAAGGAAGGATATGGATATTAAATAAACATCAATACAAGTTTGTACTAAACTTATATCCAAATGTTCCCATATTCTATTATTTATATAACATGGTTGGTGCAAGACCTGGGGATGCCCCCTAATTGGAAGTGTCACCCCCTACCTGCAGCTTCTTATCTTGGCAGTCGGGAAGCGGGGGCGGTGTCCTCGGCTTCTCAAACTAGGGGTATGGGGGTGTGACATCATAGCCAAAAGCCACACTCCCAAGTCAAATGGAGGAGCCGGAGCCTGTGACAAGCGGCTGGCTGCTTCTCCTTCATGTCAATGGCTGTTCTGTGTGGAGGCACCACAGGGGCACTAAAAACACTGAATGAGTGAACTACTGCAACCTAACCATCGGCGCCCTCTAGGCTTTCCTAATGGTAGTACCAGCCCTCTTATATACCCATGATAAACAAGAGTCTGGAAATGACAAACCAATCCTCTCCGTCATTAGGACAGTTACCGTACTTCAAACATTTCATAATATATGGATAGGTTTACATGACTATGTAAGACAATAACCATCATAAGAGACTACAAACCTACTTTCCACACTTAAGGATGTATAATGGAAAACGGGTGGATCACTGAAACCCTAGATGTGGCTTCCCTTTATATAGTGATAGATGGCCAAAAGGGCTGTGAGTTGGTTAAATAACTATTGCCAAAAGAAAGCAATGTATATAGTGATATTATTACTGAATCTATTAATTTCATACTTGAGTGCAATTACTTGGTTTTATTAACAGACCCTTGGGACCACCATGGGCAGCAGGTTTGCACCAAGCTATGCCAACCTTTATATGAGCCTGTGGGAATCTCTCACTATTTGGTCCAGTGGAGCTCTCTGTGTGAGACATTGACGGACCCTGTTGCTCTGGCATTGCTATATACATGATCTTTATTTGTAATAGTGAAGACAGTGTCCTCCCTGGGAATTTTTTTTATCCCAATGAGACATTGATTCTTTTAGTCTCAAATTTACTCCCACTTACGCTGTTGAATAAGTTAATTTTCCAGACATCTTCTAAGAGACACCAATGATATATGTAACTTTAAACAAGACGTAGCGGGGCTCATGAGGGACATTTTGCGGGTAAAAAAAATAACAGCGTTTTTGAGAAATCATTACGGGAAGTTAGGGAAGTAGATAGGAATTACCTATTATTACCACAATCTAAAGAGTCCAAGAAGGATGATTTCATTTTATAATTTAATTTACAATCACATATATTAAGAAATAATTTTAAGAAACATTGGTTCATTCTCAAAAATAAGCACGTTTTAAATTACGCAATATATGAGAACCCAAAATGAATATTTAAGACAGCTCAGAATTTGGGGATAGTCATAATAACCCAATCACCTGGTAGGCGTCAATCTAGTATAAAACCTGACTGATTTACACAATCCAGGAGGGGTTTCGGTAGTTGTGAACCATGTACAGCAAATAAAGCAATCCCCAAACAACACTATATGAAAACACTGCTACATCCACTTTTACCATTGCACATTGCATCAGATGACATTCTAATGAACTAATCTATTATATTTAACGTGTTTCAAACAATGTACAGTGAAAACAAAAGGACATTTAAAAACAGTTTATTCAAATAGTTTTTGAACATTGTGTTGAGCTTATGAATCCTGTATCCAGTCATCCCTGTAAAATACACAGCTGCAGATTACAGGGAGCCACATTTGGTGGCATAGAAATTGTGAATTATAACTGATGAGGTGGAAACTCCACTGAGAAATTATCTAGAGCTGAAATGCACTGGATATTCCAGATGAATTAATTGATACCTAATTAGAAGTATTTGCTTTCAATTAGATGGTTTGAAATGAAAAAAAAAAAACCAGAACAAAACAGAGCTTATTATTTTCCCTCCTGTCAGATTCATCACCTGCCCTCAAATCACCCTCACTGTTAATAACACCATAATTTCCTCTGTCTCCCGAGTCCGCTGTCTTGGTGTCACACTTGACTCCGCCCTCTGCTTTATTCCTCACATCCAGACTCTCTCCCAGTCCTGTTGACTCCACCTTAAAACCATTGACAGAATACGCCCTTTTCTTAGTCAACATGCTACCAAAACCCTTATCCCTTCTCTCATCAACTCCCGTCTAAATTTTTGACACCTATTCACATCCCCTGACACCTAATCACATCCCCTGGCACCTAGTCACATGCCCTCTCTCTCGGGAGTCCGAGAGAACTCCCAAAAATTTGGGAGTCTCCCGGACATTGGGGGAGAGTAGGCAACTATGAGATACACTATTAGAGCATATGCCACATATAATGTAGGACCATTTGGGTCTATTTTCTATACTTATCTCCTCCCTCCAAAAAATGACAGTTATACAGCTCAGGAAGTCATTACTAAAAACAATCTTCAATGTAACATCCTGCTTTGTTTATGCCCATTTTAAAACTTCAATACAAAAGTATTTTTCCCCAAACCAATTAAATGTGTTAATGTTGAAGGTGTATAGCCTATTGTAATATTTATCTACAAATACTGCTCCCAGAGTGTAGTGGACATTCTTACCGCTTTTCTTAATTAATAACTAATAACTGAATGTAATTTCCCAATAGACAGACAGCAGATAGATATCAGTATCACTTATTTATTATAGGAAATAAAGTTTAGTCCTCTGAAGAGGTCACTGGACTGTAAGATACTAGAGGGGAAGGGTACGGCAGACATTCATACACAACAATTGGTGGTGCATTAGGGCTCTGCAGCCGCGGAGGAGCACCAGGCATCTAGGAACTTTACCCAAGGCTGAGGCCAGGGACAGAGGTGGGGGCTCAGGGACTGTCCCTTTAGTACAGGCCGGGCCAACCTGTGGCTCTCCGGGAGTTGTGCAACTACAAGTTCCAGCATGCCCTGCCAGCTCTAGACTGGCTATCAACTGGCAAAGCATGCTGGGGCTTGTAGTTGCACAACACCTAGAGAGCCACAGGTTGGCTAGGCCTGCTTTAGTAGATAACAATCAACTATAATCTAACGTAAGGACAGAAGGCATTGTCCCACCTCCTATGCTGAGAACAGGAAAAGGCCGGAGGGACTGGGAATGAGAGGGGCTATAGGGAGGAGGATAAGGAGGAAAAGAAGGAGCAATTCTTTGGCCAGTGCCCTGTCTCTTACGGGAGAAATATAACCCACTGTCTGTGTGCCCATACTACTGAAGGAGAAAGTAATTTACAGTACGGTAAATTATTCTAACTATAACTATATATTATTATATAACTATGATGAAAATATTAGGTGTAAAATATATGTATGTTTCATTGCACAATTGCAAATGAGAAAATAGGATAATACATCAGGAACATGTCACATATATGTATGATAAGTGGTTCAATACTTGTTTTTAGATGGATATTTCATTGAAATGTTAATAAAATGTTATAACAACTAAAAGGTTTTACTGCATAACAACAAAAAAGCAAAACCACCTTAAAGTCTTTCAAAGTGATGTGAGCTCAGATGAAACCCCAGATTATAGAGAATATCAGAACATGGATAATAATATTATTAATAATAATATAGTTGCCTCTCTTTTTTTTTAATAAACAACACTATTGTATATCTATGTACAAATGACAGCAAACATAACAACACGCCTAACACCACCTGTAGTAACACAATTGTCACAAAGAGGACAGATCCCACCACCCGAATCGCATTATTGTTTCAAATGTCGGATAGACCTGGCCGCAGTGGGGTTTAATTTAAAACATTTAGGGGTATATTTACTAAACTGCGGGTTTGAAAAAGTGGAGATGTTGCCTATAGCAACCAATCAGATTCTAGCTGTCATTTATTTAGTACATTCTACAAAATGACAGCTAGAATCTGATTGGTTGCTATAGGCAACATCTCCACTTTTTTAAACCCGCAGTTTAGTAAATATAGCCCTTTATGTATAAAAGAGAAAAAACACATTTTATATGTACTAGGTCACATTTTTGGAGGATGATAATATTTGTTTTCCCTTTTAAAAAAATCTAACCTGAGATCGCCTCTGGTTTTCCAGGCTGAGGTCTGAGGATCTGGCGCAGGAAATGTCCCGCCCTCCGCAGGGTCTGCACCCCGCTCATAGTCAGGAGCACAACTTGCTCAGTTTCAGGGTCAGAGGTCAAAGGTTGCCTGGAGAGCATGTTCGGGACTACAGAGCTGGGGTCAGGCACGGCATACAAACTTCCACCTACCAGAAACACAGAAGTATCACATGTTACACCCCTATATCCACAAATCCCTCCCTAATTCCACTGGTAGGAAGATCACACGTCATGCACTGTATGTAACTGGTTAGTTACAAGAATTTAAAAGTATAAAGTGAATAGTTATATTTACATTTTAATATAGTGTTTGGTTGTTCTCTGTGTTATGCTGATAATCATTTGTTAAATATTCTATGTTTTTATTATTGAAATAAAGGTTTAGATTTTTCAAACCTTCTAAAAAGGAAAAGTGGAGGTGTTGCCCATAGCAACAAGTCACATTCTAGACATCATTCTTTAGACTGTATTAGATAAAAGATAGCTAGAATCTGATTTGTTGCTACGGGCAACACCTCCACTTTTCCTATATAGAAGGTTTCATAAATCTAGCCTCCATAGTTTTGAAGTTCTTCTCTCTGTAGTCAAATGCAATGTAATTAAGATATATGAAGCAAGACAATATGCATTATTTTAATTAAGTCTTTCAAAAATAACTATTATCTCTCTCACATATCTATAGACAATATACATTGTATAGTAGGTTACCCAGGCCCTGTAGCAGGCTGTCAGAATACGGAGCTGCATGGAAACACAAGTTGGGATTTAAATCACCGGGACGAGATAGGTGGGACCGGATTACACCAAGAAGACCCTGCTCGGCCAGGTCATTCATTAAACCTGTAAAATACAAGTGGTATTTTATATATATATATATCTATATATCTATATCTAATATATAAATGCTTAGTGGCGTCTGTCTGTCTGTGTGTGTGTGAAAAAAAAAAAAACAAGTTGCAGCGCCACCTGCTGGGCAGAGTTATACACTGACCTACTAAATTCTTAGTGTGTGTGGGAAAAAAAATTCAAAAAGGGCTGAAATTTGGTAGGGCTCAAACTCATTTTCGTGAGGTAATTTTACCTCATGAACACACATGTGTAGAGGCGTGCGTTAGTGTGTGTGTGTGTGTGTGTGTGTGTGTAAAAAACTATTTTCTCAGAAAGGGCTCATCCAATTGACCTGAAATTTGGTATACTGACATTATTTGACAAAAAAATTAGAATAGTCAAGTCAGTTAACTTCCATCATCCCCCCTTCCCCCCCGTGGGAGGGGTAGTAAAGGCTAAATTTACGAGTTGAGGGGTCAAACTCATTTTCGTGAGGTAATTTTACCTCATGAACACACATTAAAAAGGGCGCTTGCGTCGGGAACTAACGCTCTTCCCCTGAGGAGGCCTGGGCTAGGTCCAAATGCATGACAAGAACCTTGTAAAGGGAAACTTCCCTTTACAAGGCAGTGCCACTTTAAATTTAAGCGCTGAAGACGCTGAACTCGCCGGAGATGAAGAATCCGGAGGTTCATACATTTACCCCCAGAGGTCTGTATGCTGGATACGGCCCTCAAAAGCTTTTTTGTGGGCCCAATATCTCTCAAAGTTTCATAAACTCTTATTGATAACTTTTTTTTAATACTATTACCTCTCACTCCCTGGATCTACCAGTGGTTCTGCCTTGATATAATAGAACCTAAGTAAAACAGCTGGGTCCACAAAATCAGTTTTCAGAGTTTAGCTGCCTGCTGCATCAACGTATAGGAAATATTTTTCTTCTTCAATATTTTAAGGATAACTCCACCCAAAACTTAACATTTCACTTTAGGTGGATATAGGCTTTTGTCAGCAGGGATTTTTGTACCTTAAATACTGGTGGATACTCATTATTGTCCTATGTCTGTATTGTAAACAGTATGGACAGCACTTCTAGATATGACGCAGCTTTATTAACACAATAATGCACAAATGTTATTACATAACTAAACGAATAAAGCTATTTTCACGTTCTACAAATGATCTGACCGTGGAGGAGGGCTGGTGTGTGATGGCCAGCATTCTCCTTCCTGAGGAGGAGGAGCAAGCAGTGGAGGCGTGGCTCAGGTATTGATGGGCAGGGATCCCGCTGTGGTTGGGTTGATGGCTTATTTGGGCAGAAGACTGACAGCTGTAACATAATGAGAAGATTTCAGGTAAGTTCATGCTCAAATGACTAGATACTTCATCATTTACTAATTCTGAGTGGTTTAAGTGAAGCAAATTTGTGTCTAATCCTGGATTTTAAAAAAAGAAGGAAAGTATGACTTTATTGTATAGAAAAATATCTATTGAGGTCCGGATACAAAGCAAAGAGTGCTTCGCCAAACTTTGTATAGTTTCCCATCAGTTATGGTGAATGCAGCACTAATTAACCAAAAAAACATTTTTTTATTCTATACTGTTTCCAAAAAATTAACTTACTCAAATTCTATATGACCATCTCGCAAAAATACTGGAGTATAATAAATATAGTCTATTTTTGCTTTATAGCTGCACTACCACCTACAGAAAAGATTTTACTAATGTGCCCCTGCCCCATGGCTCCTTTGTTCCTTTTACAATCCTGCACGCCTACTGGGAGGTGGGGGGGGGGGTTTGGTGTGAGTGCGAGAACCAATTACAAGCCGCAATCAAGAGACTGCAGTTTGTGATTGGTTGTCTTGTTCACACCCTCCTTTGTCCTCCTCCATTTTAAAGTGGCAAGTGTCATAGATTTGCCGGGACTGTATAAGAGAACTGCTGAACCCCTGGGAAAAACGGCTACATGTAGCAGCCCCCAGAGCGCTTACCTGTATTGCAGCTGTCGCCATCTTCTGAGAGCTGGGCATATGCGGTTCTCTGTCTATGGTTGGCCCCACAGCCCCACAGCCGAGTTAATGTGCTGACATCAGAGGGTTTAACTGAGCATTACACTAATGTATTTATGCTACCGACAACAGGGGGACTGTGATGCCATGGTGGCTGTAGACAGGGGACTGCATACGCCTGAACCCCTGAAAACAGTATAAGCTGCAGTACCAATAAGTGCTAGATACACTCTAGCTGAATTTATCCTCTATTAGGCACTGTATTTAGAAAACAATTTCATGATTTGGGTCTATTCTGCACATATACTCCGCAACAACAAGTCTACAAAGCCTTTAAATGCGTAAGTATAATAGAACATTAATCCTCATTCCACTTGCTTGTTCTCACTACTCAATACTGTACCTGGGATGCAGACATGTTCATCACGGCAGAACGTTTAGCAGAAAGACGCAGCTGTCGGATCTCGTGTACGTGGAATCCTCGCTGGCAGCATGTGTCAATAATATCTCCATAGGCATAAGGTGGTACAGATGGGGAGACAACGAGAAACACATCCCCTGGAAGGGCCAGTAAACAAGTGAATATAGTGACAAGAGTTATGTCTTTACTGTTCCTGAAGAACACACAGCAATGTCCACTCAGTCCAGCCTATCAAGCCCGATAATAAGCATCGTCTGATAACGCTGCTGCTGATTCAGGTGCCTCTTACAGGGATTGTCAGCAATAAATATATAAAATGAAATACGCTTTTGGTACAAATCAAAAAAAGTTTTGTTTTTATTTTTCTTGTTAAAATGTTGCTGCCTTGTTCAATCATCTTACTATTTTTATCCAAAATAAAATGTATGCTCATTATGAATTAATGGCAACATTCATCTATTTAGTTATTATTCTACAGATGTAATGGCGGTGGAGGTTGAGTTCAGGGACAGCAATTAATAGAGCGGCGATTCAGCAGCAACGGTGGCCTAGGGGGGACATAATCTGTCTTCATCTCCTTTAACAGATGATTGAAGATTGTTTGCATTGCGTTACTTACCCCTAGTGGTGGCTGTCAGTAGTGCAGGAGGAAGGCAATCTTCTGTGGGGCTCAGAGACCTGAGTCAGGAAAAGCCAACAGTTATGTCAGATAACAACACTGCAATATATAACACCACAATGATCTAATGTTACCTGGGCTGGGTGCTCCTCCCTGGTGGATTCTGAATGCCAATCTTTAAGTTCCCATTACTGGGTATCCTACCCCCGAACCACAGGCTGAGATCCCTGTGTATGCGTCCAGAGGTTCGGGAGTAATACAGAAGAGTGTTCTCTCTAGATCGTCCATAAAGGGCATTCAATGAGTTTGGGTCTGTCAGACGGGCAAGTTGGGGATCACAAGGGCCTGAAATGTTCCCCCATATCTCGCTGGCATGTTGCCCACGCAGTGCCAATGTCAGGACTGGTGGACTTTTTGCATTCCCTTCAGCATTGGAAGTAGGCAGCAAGTCTGAAAACCAGAGAAAATATAATTATAACAATAAAGATGGGAGAATGGGAAAGAATAATCTACTTCAAATGTAATAAGCAGTACAAATGCCCTTTTCTTGCCAGCACAAACCTACCTATTTTTAAATGTAGAGCAGAGGATTGTGGGTACAGCAGTCTTAAGCCACACACATCCAGTCCTGCCATGAGAATGAGGTGCAGAGCATGGTGAAACGCGACAGAGTCTCGTAGAAGCGTGTCAAATAACATGACAGGGATCACCTAAGGAGAGACGGCAGACTTAAGAGCACTGCATGGAATGGGGTGTATGTGTAAGTGTTAGGCCTGGGAGAATTCTCACCTCCATCTCACTATCCATGAAGAACTCAGGGGAAAGAGCACTCAACCTCTCCTCCGTCTCCAGTGTTTGCCAGAAGAATCCAGAGGATGATGAGAAAACTTTCTCTACTGCCTGATAAACACACAGAGACTCTTTTCAAGACAGCAAAAAATGGAAACTGATCACTGATAGTGTCCAGTGTAACAAATCTTCACCATTGTCACCAGACCTCCTTATATAATGACAAACCTAAATCTATCATGCACAATAAGGAATATCTTCCACCTTCCCTCACCCCACTACTACACCACACACACAACCTAGGCGTACACACAGGGCCTGATTATCCAATATGCCGACTAGGCTGCAGCCTAGGGCACGATGCTTTGGGGAACACAACATTTTTGTGGTGCAAAATTGTGGCAAGAAGAGGTATAAAATTTGATTTTCCAATATAAGAGGATAGTTGTTCTTCAAATAAAAATAAAAACATGAAAGAAAAATGTAGTAAGGTTTTAATCTTGACGTATTCCCATGGTAAAGGCTGAAGACATGGAGTCATCCTTGGGCGAGCACTTGGGGATAAGTGAGGAGAGACAAGGATGGCGAAATGCACAGGCGTGAGAGCCCCCTCCCCTTCATATCTTCACCCTCAGTAGACTTTGTTCATGACTCCATTCTGCTATATAGTTCTGGTTGTAATGAAAACAAAATCGATGACTGTGACCCGTTTAAAAAGCCAAGTGAAGCTGAGTTTCAAAACATGGAACATAAACATTGGTGAGTGGGGTGAAGGAATACTGCATATTAATCAGGCGTGGAAGTTGAGGGGGTGCTAAGAGCATATAAGCCTTGGGCGGCCAGAACCCTTAATCAGGCCCTGACTACACAACACATACAACCCCCCGGCCCACCTCCCTCACCCCTCTACCAGAGACAACATACAGCTTTCCACGTTCCCTTCTTATTGACGGTCAATAATGACTACACAGAATTGACAACACTTTGCAGCCAACGTCAACAAATTGCTAGCCATCATCTGTCACCTGACCGCCACAAAAAAAATACTTTACCTCATCAGCTTCCAACCATAATGGGTGACACTGGTAACAGTGAAGAAAAGGCTCTGTTACCCATGACAACCAATCAGAAAGGTGTCATACAATCATCATAGAGAAACGACAGTCAGAATATGAGAAATTAGTCCATTCTTGACATAAATGTCCACCAAAATAATATGATAACACGTGAATTCAGGTACCTGTGGGTCGGGATTCAACATTGCTATGCTGCTCAGTCTGATGGCTGGTACCTCCAGGTTCAGTGGGAAGAGCTGTCCCATTAGCTGCTGCATTACCGCATCACTCCACCAGGTGATGCTCTGCAGGGTGTTGCGTGACAGGAACAGAGATGTCTGCTGGTAAAAACTTGATGTCCCGCGGTGGTCTTCTCTGCCCTGAATGAGTGAGTTAAATAAAACACCACACCATAGATTACAGGGCTTTACCTTTTACTCAGTTATTAAAGGACCTTTAAACCTAAACTAGAAGTTACCTTATATAGAAGAGCTGATGAGAAGACTCGGAAGGTTTTTGGAACTGAAGATATTTGAGGTAAAGTAGTAATCATGAGAGGGGATATCCTCTTATGTACAGCAGACGTCCTGTCCTTAGGCCTGATTTAGAGTGTAATGTAAAAATATGTCTGTACAGTTACGTTTCTGTGCCTTTATTTTGAGTTGCACGTATGTCAAGTTACATGCAACGTAAAATCCAGCACATAAATAAGTTTAGCGACAAAATGCCACTGTGATCATCACCAACTCAGACACTTACACCAGGCCTATGGGATGGATCTAAAGGTACACCTCCTAAAACCTTGGGCAGCATGGTGGCTCAGTGGTTAGTACTTCTGCCTAAGAGCACTGGAGTCATGAGTTCGATTCCCAACCATGGCCTTATCTGTATGGAGTTTGTATGTTCTCCTCGTGTTTGCATGGGTTTCCTCCAGGTGCTCCGGTTTCCTCCCACACTCCAAAAACATACTGGTAGGTTAATTCCTTGCTATCAAATTGACCCTAGTCTGTCTCTCTCTCTCTCTCTCTCTCTCTCTGTGTTAGGGAATTAAGACTGTAAGCTCTAATGGGGCAGGGATTGATATGAGTTCTCTTTATAGCGCTGCACAATTAGTGGTGCTACATAAATAAATGATGATGATGAAAATGCGTATCTTAAAGACACATGCAAGTCAAAATCGGTCCTGTCAAAGTATAAGAACTTTTACATATATATCCAAGAACGTGATTAGCCCTTTACAATTTGTATTTTCAGCTTAGTTGTTTTTTACATGTATTATTGGTCAATACAGCTACCTTCACTAGCTCAAAGCCTTCTGCAAAATGAGATGTATGAAAACAGTAACACTATCCGCAACTGCTGTCTAATCATGTCAGTGCTGGGATAAGAAAAATACTTTAACCTTTTTGTTAGTATGGGGTCAAACTGAAGCTATGGACCCTGCATTAGATCACATGGACACAATGTAAATCATTTACTGAGCATCAATGACGGAACATATAAGTGGTTACTGCATGGACTCCACCAGCCTTCACAGCAATCATTTCTCCCTATGTCTCTCACCTTGTGTTTGCGCATCTTGGGAGTGATGTGCACTGGTACTTCATGGGGTGAGATACATGCGTACAATGCCAACCCCTCCTCTCGCCACACTTGTTGAAGCCCTAACACCTGGAAAGGGGCGTCACCCTCACAGTGAGAGTTTAATGGTGACACCTGAGATAAGACACATGGAATGATGAGGATTGTTACAGTGATTTTCATTTAGTAATGAAGAACGAGGGCACATGCATTGTACTTACCAACGAGAGGAGCCAGACAAGCAAAGTGTGGTAGGTATTGGCCATGGAAAGAGCGGAGAGTGGACAACGGCCGCTGTGTTGTCCTGGTATAACCACCTGACCACAACTGGACAGGCGTACAGTGAGAAGTAGCAGCTCAACTCCACTTCTCACCGGTAGTGTGTCAATCTCTGGACAGTATGACGCTTCCTGTACAGGGGTATACAATGTTGGTTATTCACACCGTCTACTAATCCCTAGATCCTATGTTATACTACCTGAAACATCCTGTATTGTTTAATGCCTGAGCCATACTTGACCTAGTAGTGGGTAACAAACAGCCTTCATGAAATATAACTATGGGGCGTATAACCAGTAACAATACCACCGTTTGACATATGACACCTAAGTATTATCACTGTCCATTTACACAGCCTGTACTGAGGAATAAATACTTGGGATGTTGAGGTCTTCTCACCAGTGCCCAGACACGTACAGATAGCCGCAATCTTACCGGATGAAACAGAACCGGTGTTTTCTCCGCCATTGGCTGCCGGCCGGTCACAGAGTTCCGAGGTTTCATCCCCTCCAGCTGTGTCTGCATGTTCTGCCTCCTTCTCCTTTCCTTCTCCTGCTTGTCCCTCTGGACCTGCTGATCTGAGCTGCAACGTCCCATGAGACTGATATTTACATGTACCCTTAACTTCTGCATTAACACCTCCTCAAAATAACAACTGTGTGTTGTGTGGTCGGCACATGTACAGTCGTATGCAAAGGTGTGGGCACCCCTGGTAAAACTGCATGTTTCAACGCAACTTCTGCAGGGTACAAAGGTAAGCACAGCACATAGACCACATCTCTACATATAATAATGAACAATTACTATTTACTGAAGTTAACAGATTGAACAAAAAAGTTAAAGTGGCATCTGCAAAGGTACTTCATGGTTTGGTGTAAGGTATATTTGTTACCTTACTGAAATATCCAACCACTTTTCAGCTTCATGTTGCCTATAGCAACCAATCAGAATTTAGTTATCATGTATTTAGTACATTCTACA
This sequence comes from Mixophyes fleayi, assembly GCF_038048845.1. NCBI lineage: Eukaryota > Metazoa > Chordata > Amphibia > Anura > Limnodynastidae > Mixophyes > Mixophyes fleayi. The sequence goes on from NC_134408.1 coordinate 24,481,208, forward strand.
AAATGACAGCTAGAAGCTGATTGGTTGCTATAGGCAACACCTCCACTTTTTCAAACCCGCAGCTTAGTAAATATACCCCTTTGTCTCATTAGTCCACATCAGTTAGGTTCAAAAGTATTCAGGTTTATCCAAGTATTTGTTTTCCATACTTAAGATATTTTCTATTGTGATTAGGTCTTAGGAACTGTTTCTGACAACCCTTCCATGCAGATCAAACGTAATGTTTAATTATGTACCCTGCAGAGGGTGTGTTAACTTTCATTTGGAAATTCAGTGAAACATGCAATTTAACCAACAGTGCCTAAACTTTTACATACATAAACTGTACTTATTAAAACAATAATTACATTTTTACCAGTGGAACTATCTTTACAAAATCTGCATTTTTTTGCAAAAGAGTGATATCACATGACTGCACATTAAAGAGACAACTTTAAGGGGTAAATGTATTAAACTGCGGATTTTGCAAGTTGCGATATTCGGCGACTTTGAGTAGAAATTTAAAACAACAATGTCTGTAAAGGCAAAACTTGCCCTTAAAGACATTGCCGCTTTAAATTTTCCCTGCAAAGTGTCATACTGTACTCTGAACTGATCCATATGCTGACGCTATCATTCAAACTGCCAGGTTAACTTTCTTTTATTCTTCTTTCCCTTTACCTGTTACAATTAAACCATCAACTACACACATTTTATGGGTTGAACCAATATTGAAATGCAATTTATATTTTCACCTGGAACAGTGACATCAACAAGTCTGGTCAATTAGGAAAGTTGAATTCAAGCAAGTGATTTACAGTCTGTTACCTGTGGTTCTTCTGTATTTTACTGGGGGGTTCCTGGTTGCTTTTTATAGGATCTTCTTTTTTTGTCTCCTGTTCTTTAAAGTAACACTCTTTTTCCAGCCTTTCTTCCTTGATTTGGGGGGTGCATTGAACGCCATTTGTCTTATTCCTCAATCTCTGCATCTTTGTGGGTTGATGGGGTGCAGTCCTGTCCCCACGTTTATGCCCGCTGGTGACAAGTTGTTGGGCACTGTGGTCTGCAGTGCTTGAACAAGGCATCGTCTTGATGTGGCGAAGTTGGTGCAGTAACATACTTTTACCTGTGTGCTCTGACCTGTATGGTGACATCAATATGTTCACAAAGAAACACTGAATGATAGATGAAAAACCTGATTCTTATGTCCACTTGTTAGTGTAGAAAAGCACTTAGTGTAGAAAAGTATGAAAGTGTGTGGTGGTGGTGGTGTCGGCAGTGAGATTACTTACAGAACAGTGCAGTTATGAGTCACTAAGTATGAAAGTGTGTGGTGGTGGTGGTGTCAGCGGTGGGATTACTTACAGAACAGTGCATTCATGAGTCACTAAGTATGAAAGTGTGTGGTGGTGGTGGTGGTGTCGGTGGTGGGATTACTTACAGAACAGTGCAGTTATGAGTCACTAAGTATGAAAGTGTGTGGTGGTGGTGTCGGCGGTGGGATTACTTACAGAACAGTGCATTCATGAGTCACTAAGTATGAAAGTGTGTGGTGGTGGTGGTGGTGTCGGCAGTGGGATTACTTACAGAACAGTGCATTCATGAGTCACTAAGTATGAAAGTGTGTGGTGGTGGTGGTGTCGGCGGTGGGATTACTTACAGAACAGTGCATTCATGAGTCACTAAGTATGAAAGTGTGTGGTGGTGGTGGTGTCGGCGGTGGGATTACTTACAGAACAGTGCATTCATGAGTCACTAAGTATGAAAGTGTGTGGTGGTGGTGGTGTCGGCGGTGGGATTACTTACAGAACAGTGCATTCATGAGTCACTAAGTATGAAAGTGTGTGGTGGTGGTGGTGTCGGCGGTGAGATTACTTACAGAACAGTGCATTCATGAGTCACTAAGTATGAAAGTGTGTGGTGGTGGTGGTGTCGGCGGTGGGATTACTTACAGAACAGTGCAGTTATGAGTCACTAAGTATGAAAGTGTGTGGTGGTGGTGGTGTCGGCGGTGGGATTACTTACAGAACAGTGCAGTTATGAGTCACTAAGTATGAAAGTGTGTGGTGGTGGTGGTGTTGGCGGTGGGATTACTTACAGAACAGTGCAGTTATGAGTCACTAAGTATGAAAGTGTGTGGTGGTGGTGGTGGTGTCGGCGGTGGGATTACTTACAGAACAGTGCAGTTATGAGTCACTAAGTATGAAAGTGTGTGGTGGTGGTGGTGTCGGCGGTGGGATTACTTACAGAACAGTGCATTCATGAGTCACTAAGTATTGGACAATGGAAATGAAGATTGTTGCAAAAGTCTATACTTAATCAATTGGTAGAAGAGGCACAATGAAACCACTGTCTACTGATGTTGTGGTGTCTATTTGCCCCAAATACTTTTTGTATGAATTGCATATATGTGTGTCATATGGATGCTGGACTCTTTCCACATAGTAATCGAAATATTCTGTAAAATGTCAGTTTCGGCACTGGGAGAAGTGTGAATGTCACATCAAAGTCCAACTTTCTATCACTTTGAAACCGCACCTTTCATTAAATTATATTTTCTGTTCTTGTCCTATAATACAATTAGATGCAGCCTCATTTATGTCTTAATTGACGAGAGTGAAGGGACATCAGGGAGTAAATGTATTAATCTGTGGTCTTGAGAAATTGTCGATAATCTGTGACTTGCCGGCACTATTTAAAACAACTATTTTATTAAAGGCAAAGCCAGGCGGGTTCTGTCTTTAATAAAATTGCTGTTTTAATTACCGCCGGCAAAGCACAGATAATCGACAATTTCTAAAGACCACAGATAGATACATTTGCAAGTATAGGACAAGATCTGTCTCTGCAGAAGTCAAATCCATTTGCAAAGTGGAAATGTCTTTTCATCTCTCTGCACAGCAAGGAACGCTGGTAAAAATCCACCTCTTTATCCCATTTTAATAACCTCGCTCTGCAAAACTGGGTGCATCGGTGTACCTACTCCATAGTTTGAGATAGAGGGAGGAGTTGGGCATTGTGAGGGCATTCCTAGCAAACCAAGCCATGGATTTGCGGGCCAAGGTACGAGGCATCTGCTGATGTAAGGAGTTGGGTGGATCATAGATGTTCCTAGCTAGTGCAGGTAAAGCGTATGAGTGTGCCTGCTTTTCATTGAAGTGGAGACACAAGAAGGATTAGATCAGAAATGCTCAAACCCAGTCCTCAAGCGCTACCAACAGTTCATGTTTTCAGGATTTCTGTCTGTAGAAACAGGTGGGACAATTACTGACCCAGCCAAATAGATGAACTCACCTGGGCATGATTAAAGAAATCCTGAAAACATGAGCTGAGCTTGGGCACCTCTATATTAGATCAATGAGGTAAAGGATGGACAGGGCACATTTATGAGGGATTTCCTGCTTTGCAGGAGAGCGCTTAGTTTTTTAATCTGCAAATAATCTTGAATTTTCCGGTCCCAGAGATGTGGTTACATCCCTACTCTTCTAGGGCCACACTTTGCCCATTCCATTTGCTCACAAAATTGACACATACTGTTTGGAAATGACCCTTTTTGTCAGTAGTACCCATCTCTCAAACACAATTACTTAATTTTTCAATCTTGCCAATAGAATGTGCTCTGCTGCCATCTAGTGGTAAGAAATCAGTAAACACTGGCTCTATTATACCTATTATGTGACAAGTCTTCCCTTTGCAGATCCTTCTGTGCTGGTGTTTCTGACTTGTTGTCTGCTGCCATCTTTATGCTTGTATTGAAAGAAGTAGCTCTCAGGTCTATGAAGACGGTGGGAATATTTTCTGAGGGTCTACTACTGTGATGCGGGTTTGTTTCTGTTTGGGAAAGACCTGGTCTGTGGTTGAATATTCTGTAAAGGAAAATGTGGATCAGTTAAATGTTATGCAGAATATGATAAATCAGACATGATAACCTGATAATCTAATTGTATACTATATATGTAGAGGATGAAGTTGTTTGTTAACTACAATCAATTTGTGTTCCATTACTGTTTGGCGGATATTACAAAGTGCCCAGTCAGCTGTCAGAGTGAATGGTATCTATGTTTTGGAGGTAATGCAGATATGTATTATAGTCCAAAATTCCCGCATCTCAGGGCATTGCCACTCACAGTGGAACATTTCTGCATTAGGTACCTGACATTTCCAGCATTTACTGTTTGCTAAGAAATCTTAAATTAGATTTTATGGTTCAGATAATTAATCCAATGAGATAAGACCACAATATAACGAGTACAGTAAGAACAGCAAGAATAGAAATACAAACGTAAGAGACCACCGAGAAATCCTACAAAAAAAGATGTATCTGTAACCCCTTTCCCTACAAACTGTCCAGTAATTATCAGAGTTGGACTCAATTAGCGCATACATGTTTTCCTAAATTTGCAGCCTGATTAATTCTAAATTAAGAGCCCACTGGGGTAGGAGGGAGATCACAAAGTTTAAACCTGCGCCCCAAGTGGTCACATCTGTATGTTTATGGGGTAGGATATCACCTATGGGAGATCGTCTTTTTAATGTCCTGTCCAGGCTAGAGAATAAATCCAGTGAAACAATACTGCCCCCTACACGGATGGGACAAGAAGAGAGAGAGAGAGAATGAAAGACAGAAAGAGAAAGAGAGATAGGGTGAATGAGAGAGAGAGAGAGAGAGAAAGACAGAATGAGGGGATGAGAGAGAGAGAAAGAAAGAAAGAGGGAATGAGAGAGAGAGAGAGAGAGAAAGAGGGAATGAGAGAGAGAGAGAGAAAGAGGGAATGAGAAAGAGGGAATGAGAGAGAGAGAGAGAGAGAGAGAGAGAGAGAGAGAGAGAGAATGAGAAAGAGGGAATGAGAAAGGGAGAAAGAGGGAATGAGAAAGAGAGGGAATGAGAGAGAACGAGAGAGAGAGGGTGACTGAGGGAAAATGATAATTAGAGGGAATGAGAGGGAGAATGAGAGAAAGTGAGAGAGAGAGGGAATGACAGAGATAGAGAGAGAGAGAGAATGAGAGAGAGAGAGAGAGAGAGAAATAGAGAGTGAATGAGAGAGAGAGAGGGAATGAGTAGAGAGAGAGAGAGTTGAGAGAGAGAGAGAGAGAGAGAGAGAGAGAGAGAGAGGGGGAATGAGAGAGAGAAAGAGAGAGAGAATGAGAATTACAGAGAATGAGAATGAGAGAAAATAAGAAAGAGAGAAAGAGAGGGTGAATGAGAGAAGGAGAGAGAGGGAATGAGAAAGAGCGAGAGAGAGAGAGAATGAAAGAGAGAATAAGAGAGAATGAGCATTAGAGATAATGAGAGAGAATGAGAGAGAGAGAATGAGGGAGAGATAGAGAGATCGATCCCATCAGGACAGTGTGGGGGAGCATTATCTGCTTATAGTGGAGTGGAATTTTCTTATATGAAAATTTCAGGGGTTTAGTGGTCCTTTAAGAGGGAGAAGGGAGAGGTTAGGGAGAAAAGATAGAGTTACAGAGAGGGAAAAAGAGAGAGAAAGGGCGAGGGAGAGAAAATCCATGAATGAATGCTGCACAAAAGCATTTTTTTATGAGAAAAAATACAGCTTTAATATTGAGCATCAGTAAATCTGTAAAGCTTTAAAAGTGCCCCCACCCTTTAACAGCTCAGACATGTCTTCAGCATTCAGTTTAATTTGCACCCCACTGTCTACCTAACTGCCCACCATTACATGTATTCTGGCTCATCATATCTATTGTATACTACAGATGCGCTATAATGCATATCAACCAATTAGAAATCGGCTTTGACCAGTCAGACTACTGGAAGCAAATATCTGATTGGTTGCTATAGGTTACCACTTGGTTAAATGTACTCAACATATGGTCTGGAACTCCAATACCAGGACGTCCAAATCAATAAATGAAAGCTGAAATTCATGCTGGAGAATGGTCCTGAGACCGGAATCTTATATTTCAGTACAATAATGTAGATGTGGTCATCTCATCTTGCTGAACATTTGTCTGGTCAGAATACTATTATTAGTTCCAGGGAAGGGCCTATCATTTTGACCTAGAGCCCCTTCCAAGGACTGAATTTGCGTCTGCTTGGATTACAAATATATTACTGATGAGCTTGTCCTGGCCCTATCATTAAATCCTCTTGTGTTTCCCATCCTGCTGTCATGTCCAAGTTTATTAAAGGCAAACTGAGCCTACACTTCCCCACCTATGGGCTATACATTAAGGTGTGTCCCAAGGTAACACTATGTTTTTTAATTTTTCGCTATATAATCATTTAATATATATGTAAAGGGCCAATATGTTTAAAGTAACATTAAAAAAAATTGCCCTACTAAACAATAGATAAACATGTATAATAAGGTTTCGTATTGGAAACATTTTGTTTTTCTGCAATAGGTGAAATTCCTGCCCTCCAATATCTTGACTATTCACGGAGACTACTGGCTCCGAGGACCAAACCCGCCATTCAGACCATCCCCCACATACCCGTTAGGGCTCTCACTGCAGACTGGTTCCCTGTGTCCTTCTGTCGGACACCGACCGGGAGACATGGTCTGCGACTGTCTGACACTTAGTTCCACCAGCTGCTCCATGATCTGATCTTGACGTTTCTTTGAATTGTTCTCCACAGACAGTAGGGAAAGTGGAACCTTTTCTACTGTGGAGAGAAGAGTTTAACCTCCATAAGTTAGACAGAAATGGAAAATAAGACTTATTTGTGGTCAGGGGAAGCTGTCCTCACTCCTTCCGAAGGAGCCTTGATCATGTAGGCAGTGTGCTGTTCATTAACAGGAGCGAGGACACGCTCCCATGACCATGGCAGACATCGGGGGTTCCGCCAGATCGGGTGGATTGCTGAAACACAGGTAAGTTGTGTTTTGTGTTTATGTTTAACCAATGGAATTCTACCCCTGAATGTTCAGTTTTGTGTGGAGTTTGCCTTTAAACAAGAGACAAAGGCTGTCACTGGAAAACACTACTTCAAAAGACACTATTCCAGCCAAACGTAAATCATATCAAGGAACCCGATTCCAAACTGAGGTCTTTACTATTTAATTAGCTACAACTGACACCCTGTGACATCTACATGTAAACTTACACAATGTAAGGCTGACCGGTACATAATCTTACTAAAGCAGTGGTAGGAGAAGGCAGAGGCCTAACTAGACATTTGTGAGACCCACAGCAATACTTTGGTAGGACCCCATGTACCGCCCAGTTGTGGCCCCGTGCCAGCTGCACTATAGCATACTTAGCCTCTCCTCCCCAGGGAGATCCCAGAGGTAAGATGATGTCTGAGGACAGAAGGGGGCAGGCCACGGCACATTGCGTCATTTTGGTCCAAAATTACATGATTTGCAGCAAGACGCGTCATGGAGGCTCCCATTCTGCCCCACTTCACTAAGAATTGGGCAGGACGCGGGAGAATGGCCTGCTCTCCTGAGATTCCGGGAGACCTATCTGGAATTCGGGAGTCTCCTGGACATTCTGGGAGAAGGGACAAGTATGCACTATAGTTTCATCTCACTAACATACACTAATATGCCACTATGGTAGTTAAGGCCTTGAGAGAGGGATTATCACCTAGAACAGTGGTTCCCAAACTGTGCGCCTAGGCTCCCTGGGGTGCCTCTGTGATCTCACTAGGGAGCCATGGCCAGGGTCAGTGGTAAGCAAGACGGGGGGCTACTTGGTAATTATTTTGGCTTAGGGGTGCCTTGAAAAAAATTTGGAGAACCTAAGGGTGCCTTGAACTGAAAATGTTTGGAATCCACTGCCCTAGAAGATGGATGTCTTGGACATGGAATCCCAACAGTTCTGCTAGTTAGGGGAATATCATTGTGGGTGGAGTATAACTGAGACAACAAAGTACTGATGCATAGTTACGTGAATGTGAACACGTGTAGTGAGCTCACCAGGGTCTATTCCAGCATCGGACACGATTCCTTCATCTGTCAGTCGTTGGAGGATCAGATCCAGGTCCCACTGTTCTATCAGCTGAAATTAGATTTTTATGACTTTATTATAACCTTGTATTGCTATAGGAACAACATATTCCGCTGTGCTGTACAGAGTCACTTCAGGGACATGACATAAATGATAACAAGCTAAAGAAACCAGGAAACATGAGGAACTGAATTCCCTGCTCCCCACAGATCCATCATTCTAAACAGAATAGGGAAAATTCTATACACAAATGGCCCCATTCATCTAGGCAGTTATACTGAGCGCAATGTGCGTTTGTTTTAATCGCATGTAAAGCCGACATACGCACATCCGAATTCAACAAGGAGGGGATCTGAAGATACGTGCGCTGATGAATTCAGGTGTAGGTCTGCTCTGCTCTATTGCACAGGACACTGCAGGATACGTCCAATACAAATGTGGAATAGAAATTCTCAAAAGAACGCAGAGAAAAAAGAAAATATTCAATTGATGTCACCTGTTAATAATGTAGCCATTAATAACAAAACATTTTTTTAAAAAAGTGTGGATATTTTAATTTATTTTTGTCCATGAAATACATTTATTAGGATGTGATGAATGTCTACTGCACATAAAATACATTTTGACAGTTGCTCCTGACTGCAAACACATGTTATAGCATGAATACGCAGTCGTCATCACTAGTAATTGGCACTTAAACTAGACCTGTAGCTGCAGCAAGAGATACGGCTGAAAAACAAGTACCAGAGAGATACCCAGAGCTTGAATAGGATGCTGCTGCGTGCACTCCCGAATGGCACGCCCCATTCCCGCCCTGTTCCCTCCCTGAAATCGTAGGCTTTAACAAGTGTCCTTTGCGCTTGATGACGAATTGAAGCTCGCTACGTTCTGTGGCCTATGGTCCGTTTCTGGGCATGCGCAAAGTAATTTTGCGGATGATACGCACAAGATCGCCGTTTACGTCTCTTGATGAATCAGTCCTAAAGAATACAATGGGCTAAAGAACTACCTTAGTGGGCTTTCTGTCTGCAGCAACAACATTTAACAACAATACAGTTAGGTTTCCAAGAGCTCAATGTTCGCTGAGTATTCTGCAGTTACCTTGGAGAGACACAAGGTGACTACAATAGGGAAGCTAAGGGTATGGGCAATTTTAGAGTCAAACAGGTCAAGTAAATGAGAAACAGGCAGAAAAGTACAAAGTTATTAGGCAAAGTCAGGTCAGTAATAAGAACAATGTGCAGGCTACAGTAGCCAGGACAAGCAGAGCTCTCCAACAGGTATTGAGAAAAATAAGAGATAGCGGCAGTAACACACCCTAATAAACGTTTCTACACAAGAGGAGGCCGACAGTGCAAGAAACACCCGGTATATACAAGGATGGATTATTCTGTATGGGAGAATAGTAAACTAACAGAGATCATTGTAAGCTTCAGGGAAAAAGTGTGTTTTGATAGACTTTTTGAAAGATTTAAGATTGAAAGACGATCTGATGTTTTGGGGCAACGACTTTTCTATAGGACAGGAGCAGCAAACGTGAATGGGGCGAGGTTATGAGAGAACATATAACACCTCTGCTTCAAGTCATACCTTGTAGCACTACTATTATCGTATGAAGTGCATGCTCTCTGTGACATGTCATTAAGCAACTGTTGTTGGGTAGGAGAAGTTATTAAGTAACCAGAACATAAACATTAAGGAAAAGACAGGTATGCCCCTGGAACATATTAACTAAAATTGTGTTTTTAAGCAGATGCTAAACTTGTGGTACTATGTGGTGGCAAGTCTGATGCTCACATAACAGTCTGGTTAATAGCGATTGAGTGTTTTAGAACAAATTGTACAATGAAATACTATAAAATACTTCTTGTGTGACACAGATACAGCGTTTCTTATCGACTTCAATATGCTGATCTATAGCAGTGGCGCACGCAGAGGGGGTTTCTGAGTCTCTAGAAACCCCCCCCCCCTGCGCTAACTAAGTGGCCACTGTCCTATACAGCAGCCGCGGCGCTGTCAAAGAAGCGTACGCGGCGGTGCTGTATTGTATACAGCACCGCCGCAGACGCTTCTTAGACAGCGCAGCGGCTGCTGTATAGGACAGCGCTGGCGAAACGGAGCTGCTGCTGCGCAACATAATCCCATCTTAAATGGTTAATGATAAGTACACTTTAAAACAGGTTCCTTTCCATTTTTTTTATCTAGTTATTTTTCATTTTTAAAACAACAATACATACATGTCACATCAAGTATCAAAGTGATGGCGTTTGCAAGGGTAAATTAGCAGGAGAGTATATAGCAAATACAATAGAACAAATCAAAAGCAAACAATGGTTAGTTTAAGCACTAACAGTGAAAGACACTTGAATGGCAAGTGATTTAAAAAGAATGTAAGTTGTGTTTATGGGGAAGAGAGGGAGGGAAGGGGAAAACAAGTGGTTAAGTGAGGGAGGAAGCAGAGTCTGGATTTGGGGTCTATGGTGGGATGAAGGGCGCAATAGTGTTAATGTATTGTCTGATAAAAGGGTACAGTCTATACACTATAAGGATCTTGGTGGAAACTGCTGTAAGTAGTGTTAGAAGTTCTGACAGTCCTAGGATTGAGGCACTGAAGTGATGCGATAGGCACCACGTTTGAGAGAAACCTTTCCATTTCTCCCTTCAAGAATATGAAAAATGTGCTAACAGCATACTTAAAAATAGTAATTTACTTCAAAGCATAATTTAAATAGGCATTTAAACACTCCATAAAAATCCACAAGTGAGACAGAGAAGGACATTGGAGATGATAAACTCACCTTTAGGGACGACGATGGGGACTGAGTTTGCCTCACATGGAGCGGATCCAGTTCCATCTGTCGATTCACTGGACTTTCATTCTGGTCAGCATCTTTTCTATCTTTCAGAACATCATACTGCATGGTAAAATGTTTACTCCCTGATGGATTTAGCCTATGTAAGTGGTCACATTCATCAACCTGACCCTCAGTTTTTATCTGTGATGAATCTTCCTCGGCTGCATCTTCCGCCTTTGCATCAATGTCATGATGGGATGTAGTTGGACTGGTTTCACAAACTTGTATATTTCTGGAAACACCTGGAATCACTTGAGATTTAATACTGTACTTTTCTACTGAACAGTCTCCTGTCTTGGAGATGTTTGGTACAGCCACACCCTAAAAGGGAAAAGATGGAAGATCCCCTTTAGAACAAGAATTCTGCTGATTGCCAGTGCACATTTCAGTCATTACTGCATAGGACTGTACACTACTGAAACAGTGAAAAATGTCTCTCACCTTATTGGTAAATTCCTGTTCTTCACATAACAGTTCCTCGGGTAAATCAAATACAGGACAGTCCTCTCTCTGGAAGATCTTGACATCCTCCAACTCACAGTCAGACTGTGGAAACACCGGGTCTAATTTATTACTGATAAGAAGGCACATTTCGGACCACTATAACTTCTACTGTGTCACTGAGGAGGGGATATATCTAGAATACATCTAGTCTGTGTCAATGAGGAGGGGGTATATCTAGAATACATATATTCTGTGACAATGTGGAGGGGATATATCTAGAATACATCTAGTCTGTGTCAATGAGGAGGGGATACATCTAGAATACATATATTCTGTGACAATGTGGAGGGGATATATCTAGAATACATCTATTGTGTCACTGAAGAGGGGATATATCTAGAATACATCTATTGTGCCACTGAGGAAGGGATATATCTAGAATACATCTATTCTGTGTCACTGATAAGGGGATATATCTAGAATACATCTATTCTGTTTCACGGAGGAGGGGAAATATCTAGAATACATCTATTCTGTGTCACTGAGGAAGGGATATATCTAGAATACATCTAGTCTGTGTCAATGAGGAGGCGATATATCTAGAATACATATATTCTGTGACAATGCAGAGGGGATATATCTAATATACATCTATTGTGTCACTGAAGAGGGGATATATCTAGAATGTATCTATTGTGCAACTGAGGAAGGGATATATCTAGAATACATCTATTCTGTGTCAATGATGAGGGGATATATCTAGAATACAACTATTCTGTGTCACTGAGGAGGGGAAATATCTAGAATACATCTATTGTGTCACTGAATAGAGGATATATCTAGAATACATCTATTGTGTCACTGAGCATGGGATATATCTAGAATACATATATTCTGTGTCAATGCAGAGGAGATATATCTAGAATACATCTATTGTGTCACTGAAGAGGGGATATATCTAGAATACATATATTCTGTGTTAATGAGGAGGGAATATATCTAGAATACATCTATTGTGTCACTGAGGAGGGGATATATCTAGAATACCTCTACTGAACAGCCACAGTGTGTTAGATTTTGTTTATTGCATGAGAAATAAATGTACATTATCTTACAAGATGCTAGACATATACTATGGTCCATGCTCTCAAGACTGTAGTAGGCAGGATGACATATGAATATCTTTATATTGCACAGCCTAGTGTGTCTAGCACCTTAAGGGGTCTATTTATGACCCTTCATTTTTTTGACCTGATACTTTTCATTCCTTATCTCCTTGATAAGGATTAAAAAGTAACGGCTATGTATTAAAAAACTTCTCAGGGACAGCAGTGCCGATAACCTGCTGTCCCTGAGAAGTGACTCACCTGATCATCGCAGTCTTTTCTCACTTTTCAAGGCTGCGATGATCTTCTCTTTTTTTTTTTTTTTTTTTGTTAGTGCGCATGCACCGACTGAATAGTTGGTGCATGCGCAGTAACATCCTGGCCGACAAACTGCAGGATGATTGACAGGGAGGGATCACATGATCCCTCCACACATGCGCTCCAGCTCTGCTCTTCAGAGCAGAGCTGGACAACGCGAAAGTTTTCAGATATGTTAATGTACGCCAGCTTCAGATGGCGCCAGCTTCAGGTGGCGCCAGCTTCAGGTGGCGTACATTAACATGTAAAAAAAGAGAAAATTTTCTCTAGTTAGCCTTTAATACATAGCGGTTCTGAGCACTTCCCATACACTGTTATGGGGAGTGCTCAGAAAAACTATAGGAAATGCAAAGGAGCAGATATCTAAAATATCTGCTGCGATGCTTCAATAGTACATAGTGATTTCACGGTAAACCCCTGAAAACAACATCGGGGGTTTACCACAGGAAAAATGCTTGGTAAATAGACCCCTAAAAAAGAAAACTATACAGGATGAGAAGTACAACAGAAACAACAAACATTAGAATTGAAGTTCCTGCCCTGAAGCACTTACAATTTAAATCAGTGATTGGAGACACAACACATTATAAGGTAAGGAAGGCAACAAGGCTGAATATCAGAATACAAGTTCACAAGTGTACTGGTTAAAGTCAACAGGGTTACAGGTTGCTGAAGTAGCACATGCTAAAGACTGGATGTGAAGTTAGATAGTGAGGGATGTAGATGCAATAGAGTTAGGAGCCGCGAAGGAGAAAGCTTCATAGCTTCAGTTGGGAGTGGTGGAGAATGGTGGAGAAAAGAGGCAGCATTGAATAGAACAAACAAATGTCCAGGGTCTTGTGGAGATATAAGAGATGAAATATAAGCGAAAGCTGAGTGTAATTTGAAGGTGGAGTGAAGACTTTATGAGAAGCATGATGGATAGAAACAAGCAACGGGAGATACTAGAGAGCCAGCCAGAAGGTTTTTGGGGAGACAATCCTACCAGCTTTAGGAGGGTGCTTTGGAGAGGAAGGTTTTGCCAATTATTGAGACAGACCTAGAAATCCTGGTTAGAATTACCGTAATACCGGTAATACTTTTAACGCCGCGTTACTTTTGCGAGTGGCTAATTGAATATGCCCCAATAAATATATCATACATTTATACAGATGTTTATATTGTTCCTTTTACCTCCATGTATATCAGACACCCCCCTCCCTTTAGTTATTTGTGCCTTTTCCTTCTAGCTTGTTTATTTCCATTAAAGGGTCACAAAGCTTAAACTCAAGCTGCCTTACATACTAAAAACTACATTAAGTCAGACGTATATAGTCTGAAGCTCTATGGAACTACGAGTCCCAGCATGTTCTGCCACCCTGGACTGCTACATGAATAACTGAAAGAGAATAGAGCTGACATACTTTTTAACTAACTATTCGGTAGGTGTAGATCTTTTTAAAACTCAAAATGACATTGAGCCAGAGGAAGGAAACTTGAAGCTCCACATCTGTTGTGGATCTAGACTTCCAAGCATAACTCTGTCATCATCTGCTGGACACGTAGTTCCCAGACAGTTCCAGCACAGACAACAGGTACATTTTAAGGGGACACTTGTGCAGCAGGATTAGGCACCTCTGAAAACCCCAAATACATACTGAGAGTGTGTTTTATGTACTCACCAGGGATCCTTCATCGGAATCCAGAGACGGCACTTTCACGCTGGAGAGGACTGACTCCCAGTTATAAACTTCACACCACTTTGGCTGGGAAGCAGAAGCCTCTTGTTTGATTTGCTTGGAATCCATTTTGCAAGCATGCAGGAGTGGTTTAAAGGCCTGAGGGAAAGGACAACCCACACATAATTCAGGCTCACTTTAAATGTCAAAGGCCATGTATTACTGGGGTGAATAATATACATGTTATAACTCATACTTGCCCACTTTTCTGGAATGTCCAGGAGACCCCCGAATCCCGGGAAGGCAGGGAATTCTCCAGCAACTGCCCACTTCCTACTGAAACTGGCAGAGTTTGGACCCTCGGGGAATAACATCATTTTGGCCTGCCCCCTGAGGTAAAATTACTTGTTTGCGTCATTGGGGCAGGGCCAACAATGACGTGATTAGCAGAGCCCCGCCCCCTCCATCCACACACGCCCACCTACCTTTCGGGATCTCCCAGAGGGTAACATTAAAAAGTTGGCAAATATGGTATAACTGGAGTGTTTTTACTTAACGGTCGTGGCATGGTGCTAAACTTCCAACATAAGCCCCGCTCTCAATCTGTACTAAACGTGCCGGGGTCTGCCCAATCACGCCCACTTTCTGATTAAGCTCCACCCACTTCATGTCAATTCATAGCAATTTCAAGGTCTGTGAAATGGGACGGTCACTTTCAAATCCCGCCCACTTGAACGGGGGTCTCAATTACGCAATTCACATCGAAGCACTTCATTTTGGCCCGCCCCTGCGGCGTGATAACAAGATCACTGCATTCCATCGTTAGGGTGGGTCTAAAATAACATGATTTGCGGCACCACGTCCCCAACCCCCCCCTCTCTGAAATTGTCGCTTGACCTCCCCTCCTGGAGGTATAAAATGTGAGCAAATATGATCATACGGGACCTTCATAATGCAGGCAGGTATGCCCCCTTGCAGGAGTACGGTCTGCTCTCTCCGGACTCCAGGAAGTCTCCCGCTAATTCGGGAGTCTCCTGAAGATCCTGGGAGCAGATAACTATGATTCAGAGTTGATACTGCGCTAAGCATTGCGAGTAAATGCATCTTACATTAGTCATGGTGTATCATGCTTCTGGCCTTCTATCCATCACTGGGGCTTATTATGTGTCAGTGTTGGGGGGTATGCCAAATCTGATTTTGCACCATGCAGTGGACAGTTTGGACATCTTAAATAACCTCTAGGGGTATATTTACTAAACTGCGGGTTTGAATAAGTGGAGATGTTGCCTACAGTAACCAATCGTATTCTAGCTGTCATTTTGTAGAATGTACTAAATAAATTATAACTAGAATCTAATTGGTTGCTATAGGCAACAGCTCCACTTTTTCAAACCTGCAGTTTAGTAAATATACCCCCTAGTGTCTTACATTAACCCTAAGCATCCACCCAAACTTTTCTTCTAAAATGTCCTTTTTTTCGGATAATTAACACATAAATTAACACATAAATGCCTATTTCTGAACATAACAATCCTTACTGTCCCTCCTTGCGTTGATCACATCACTGTGGGTAAATTTAACTCACCAGCTCCCACATTTATTTACATAACTTCTAACATCATGAAAAGACCATCCACTCTGAATATTTTTGTGACCTTTTGTTTGTTTTGTTTAGTTTATCACTTTGTAAAATAAACTGTATTTAATGATCATTTTTCGTGCCAGATTTCTACACACCACTCTGTACATAGATAAAAACAAAAAAACAAACCCCATCTAATGCTATATTTGACACTATTTAGTCATTTAAACTGATAGAGTATGTAAACAAACTACCCTGAGATGTCTAACAATAAGTGTCAGCCTTCAGTTTCAATAATTGCCATTAAATTAGGATAGCATTACTAAACCACACATATAAATGTCACGTATGTGAATTTACTGAGCATGGAGGTTCTAACAGTTGCCAGTAATAAAAAAAAAACAGAATTAGTGACATTAACAGCAAAAAGTCAATGAAAACATGGAGGAAATCTCAATGTTTCTGGCCTATGGGCCAGAAACATTGAGATTCCAACATGCATCTAAACTCTCAGGGTTAGACCACTGAAATACCAAGACTGATTTACATTGATTTAAAATTGAACAATAATTAAAAACCAGCAATATAAATGCAGTGAGCATCCTTATTGCTCTAATCTCATGTTTTATATTCCCTATGACAGAGCAAAGCAACCTGTTGCTGTGGAACTACAAGTCCCAGTAGAACAGTTGGAGTGGTACAGGTTGCAGCCTGGTCTATATAGGAATGCCATGTATAGAAATGCAGTGGTTGCATGTCAGGTCACGTGGCTAGAGAATGTTGTCACATGACCCAGTACTCATGTCAGCGTACCTGTTTCCATGGAAACCATGTCTACCTCCGACAGCTCGTTCTAACGATGGCTGCAAAAATCAGATCTCTGTTCAACGGAGACGTGCGGTCCCGGGAGTTTCTCTCCGTTCTCCTTGTCGCTGTGATACGAGAGACTACCGTGACCAACCAGCTAACACCTACCGCTTGCCTTCAGTCCCAGCTGTCCAGTATCTGCTCCGCCCACTGGTCGCAAAGCCACGCCCACATGTTCAGGAGACACTGCTGTAAACAGGTGCAATCGGATACCACGCCCACTTTTATTTAAAACAACCGAGCGAGGTGGAGCAACATGTCGGAAAAACACGCCCACATTATCTTCTAAGCATTTTTTGGGACAATAAGCAACGCCCATGTACTAGCCACGCCCATAACGTTCTTTCGCGTCTCTCTCCTTCTTTAATCTCCCAGGCAACAAACGCAAGGTCCGCTTCTTAAGGTCCTGACAGATAGAGTGACATATGAAAATAATACTACATTATATATAGCGGCCTATCCACCGACTGAGGGTAAAAAACGACTAATAATATAGTAAAATAAATTTCTGTAATAAAATTTTCCTGTTACAGAAAAATATGTATATTTTGTTCCTCTTTATCGTTACATCAACTATACAGCAGGCAGGACATTGTTTGCTTCATTTCTAATAGTTGGTTTTCTAGGAACTAGACGAGCTGATTGGCTTCTACTACTGTCAGTCAACAATCAGGTGGTTTATGTGGCAAAGCACTTTGGGATATGTAGTCGGCAGAAAATAACAAGTTAGTAACTGCCGATGACAAGAGAACTACAAAATCCAGAGTCCTCTGAGAGAGGGAATTTCAGCAGAGAGGCTAAAATCTCTGTACTGCTAGGAGGAGGTTGTGGAGGTAAGGGTAGTTTATATCCAGGGCTCTTTGTCTGTTGTCCAGATGATGGGAAATATCTGCACTGATGCCTGTGTACTAGCAGACGGTTGTGTGTAAACTAAGGTGGGAGATGAGAGATGGCTGAGTGTGTCTAAGTAAGGGGGTGGGGGAGATGGCTGTGTGTGTGTGTAAGGTGGGGGGGGAGGAGATGGCTGTGTGTGTGTGTGTGTAAGGTGGGGGGGGGGGATGATGGCTGTGTGTGTAAGGTGGGGGGGGGGGAGAGATGGCTATGTGTGTGTAAGGTGGGGGGGGGGATGATGGCTGTGTGTGTAAGGTGGGGGGGGGGGAGAGATGGCTATGTGTGTGTGTGTAAGGTGGGGGGGGGAGGAGATGGCTGTGTGTGTAAGGTGGGGGGGGGGGGAGAGATGGCTGTGTGTGTGTAAGGTGGGGGGGGGAGAGATGGCTGTGTGTGTGTAAGGTGGGGGGGGGGAGAGATGGCTGTGTGTGTGTAAGGTGGGGGGGGGAGAGATGGCTGTGTGTGTGTAAGGTGGGGGGGGGGGAGAGATGGCTGTGTGTGTGTAAGGTGGGGGGGGGGGAGAGATGGCTGTGTGTGTGTGTAAGGTGGGGGGGAGAGATGGCTGTGTGTGTGTGTAAGGTGGGGGGGAGAGATGGCTGTGTGTGTGTAA
This sequence comes from Mixophyes fleayi, assembly GCF_038048845.1. NCBI lineage: Eukaryota > Metazoa > Chordata > Amphibia > Anura > Limnodynastidae > Mixophyes > Mixophyes fleayi. The sequence continues at coordinate 24,499,435 of NC_134408.1, forward strand.
GGTGGGGGGGAGAGATGGCTGTGTGTGTGTAAGGTGGGGGGGAGAGATGGCTGTGTGTGTGTAAGGTGGGGGGGGGGAGAGATGGCTGTGTGTGTGTAAGGTGGGGGGGGGGAGAGATGGCTGTGTGTGTGTAAGGGGGGGGGGGAGAGATGGCTGTGTGTGTGTAAGGTGGGGGGGGAGAGATGGCTGTGTGTGTGTAAGGTGGGGGGGGAGAGATGGCTGTGTGTGTGTAAGGTGGGGGGGGAGAGATGGCTGTGTGTGTGTAAGGTGGGGGGGGGGAGAGATGGCTATGTGTGTGTGTGTAAGGTGGGGGGGGGAGGAGATGGCTGTGTGTGTAAGGTGGGGGGGGGGGGAGAGATGGCTGTGTGTGTGTAAGGTGGGGGGGGGAGAGATGGCTGTGTGTGTGTAAGGTGGGGGGGGGGAGAGATGGCTGTGTGTGTGTAAGGTGGGGGGGGGAGAGATGGCTGTGTGTGTGTAAGGTGGGGGGGGGGGAGAGATGGCTGTGTGTGTGTAAGGTGGGGGGGGGGGGAGAGATGGCTGTGTGTGTGTGTAAGGTGGGGGGGAGAGATGGCTGTGTGTGTGTGTAAGGTGGGGGGGAGAGATGGCTGTGTGTGTGTAAGGTGGGGGGGAGAGATGGCTGTGTGTGTGTAAGGTGGGGGGGAGAGATGGCTGTGTGTGTGTAAGGTGGGGGGGGGGAGAGATGGCTGTGTGTGTGTAAGGTGGGGGGGGGGGAGAGATGGCTGTGTGTGTGTAAGGGGGGGGGGAGAGATGGCTGTGTGTGTGTAAGGTGGGGGGGGAGAGATGGCTGTGTGTGTGTAAGGTGGGGGGGGGAGAGATGGCTGTGTGTGTGTAAGGTGGGGGGGGAGAGATGGCTGTGTGTGTGTAAGGTGGGGGGGGGGAGAGATGGCTGTGTGTGTGTGTAAGGTGGGGGGGGGAGAGATGGCTGTGTGTGTGTAAGGTGGGGGGGGGGAGAGATGGCTGTGTGTGTGTAAGGTGGGGGGGGAGAGATGGCTGTGTGTGTGTAAGGTGGGGGGGGGGGGAGAGATGGCTGTGTGTGTGTAAGGTGGGGGGGGGGAGAGATGGCTGTGTGTGTGTAAGGTGGGGGGGGGAGAGATGGCTGTGTGTGTAAGGTGGGGGGGGAGATGGCTGTGTGTGTGTAAGGTGGGGGGGGAGAGAGATGGCTGTGTGTGTGTAAGGTGGGGGGGAGGAGATGGCTGTGTGTGTGTGTAAGGTGGGGGGGAGGAGATGGCTGTGTGTGTGTGTAAGGTGGGGGGGAGGAGATGGCTGTGTGTGTGTGTAAGGTGGGGGGGAGGAGATGGCTGTGTGTGTGTGTAAGGTGGGGGGGAGGAGATGGCTGTGTGTGTGTGTAAGGTGGGGGGGAGGAGATGGCTGTGTGTGTGTGTAAGGTGGGGGGGAGGAGATGGCTGTGTGTGTGTGTAAGGTGGGGGGGAGGAGATGGCTGTGTGTGTGTGTAAGGTGGGGGGGAGGAGATGGCTGTGTGTGTGTGTAAGGTGGGGGGGAGGAGATGGCTGTGTGTGTGTGTAAGGTGGGGGGGAGGAGATGGCTGTGTGTGTGTGTAAGGTGGGGGGGAGGAGATGGCTGTGTGTGTGTGTAAGGTGGGGGGGAGGAGATGGCTGTGTGTGTGTGTAAGGTGGGGGGGAGGAGATGGCTGTGTGTGTGTGTAAGGTGGGGGGGGAGGAGATGGCTGTGTGTGTGTGTAAGGTGGGGGGGAGGAGATGGCTGTGTGTGTGTGTGTAAGGTGGGGGGGAGGAGATGGCTGTGTGTGTGTGTAAGGTGGGGGGGAGGAGATGGCTGTGTATGTGTAAGGTGGGGGGGGAGGAGATGGCTGTGTATGTGTAAGGTGGGGGGGGAGGAGATGGCTGTGTGTGTGTAAGGTGGGGGGGGGAGGAGATGGCTGTGTGTGTGTAAGGTTGGGGGGGGAGGAGATGGCTGTGTGTGTGTAAGGTTGGGGGGGGAGGAGATGGCTGTGTGTGTGTAAGGTTGGGGGGGGAGGAGATGGCTGTGTGTGTAAGGTGGGGGGGGGGAGGAGATGGCTGTGTGTGTGTAAGGTTGGGGGGGGAGGAGATGGCTGTGTGTGTGTAAGGTTGGGGGGGGAGGAGATGGCTGTGTGTGTAAGGTGGGGGGGGGGAGGAGATGGCTGTGTGTGTGTAAGGAGGGGGGGAGAGAGATGGCTGTGTGTGTGTAAGGTGGGGGGGGGAGAGAGATGGCTGTGTGTGTGTAAGGAGGGGGGGGGAGAGAGATGGCTGTGTGTGTGTAAGGAGGGGGAGGGAGAGAGATGGCTGTGTGTGTGTAAGGAGGGGGAGGGAGAGAGATGGCTGTGTGTGTGTAAGGAGGGGGGGGGAGAGAGATGGCTGTGTGTGTGTAAGGAGGGGGGGGGAGAGAGATGGCTGTGTGTGTGTAAGGAGGGGGGGAGAGAGATGGCTGTGTGTGTGTAAGGAGGGGGGGAGAGAGATGGCTGTGTGTGTGTAAGGAGGGGGGGGAGAGAGATGGCTGTGTGTGTGTGTAAGGAGGGGGGGAGAGAGATGGCTGTGTGTGTGTAAGGAGGGAAGGAGGGGGGGGAGAGAGATGGCTGTGTGTGTGTGTAAGGAGGGGGGGGGAGAGAGATGGCTGTGTGTGTGTAAGGAGGGAAGGAGGGGGGGAGAGAGATGGCTGTGTGTGTGTAAGGAGGGAAGGAGGGGGGGGAGAGAGATGGCTGTGTGTGTGTGTAAGGAGGGGGGGGGAGAGAGATGGCTGTGTGTAAGGAGGGGGGGGGGAGAGAGATGGCTGTGTGTGTGTAAGGAGGGGGGGGGGAGATGGCTGTGTGTGTGTAAGGAGGGGGGGGGGGAGAGAGATGGCTGTGTGTGTGTAAGGAGGGGGGGGGGAGAGAGATGGCTGTGTGTGTGTAAGGAGGGGGGGGGAGAGATGGCTGTGTGTGTGTGTAAGGTGGGGGGGAGGAGATGGCTGTGTGTGTGTGTGTAAGGTGGGGGGGAGGAGATGGCTGTGTGTGTGTGTAAGGTGGGGGGGGAGAGAGATGGCTGTGTGTGTGTAAGGTGGGGGGGGGAGGAGATGGCTGTGTGTGTAAGATGGGGGGGAGGAGATGGCTGTGTGTGTGTGTAAGGTGGGGGGGGGAGATGGCTGTGTGTGTGTAAGGAGGGAAGGAGGGGGGGAGAGAGATGGCTGTGTGTGTGTAAGGAGGGAAGGAGGGGGGGGGAGAGAGATGGCTGTGTGTGTGTAAGGAGGGGGGGGGAGAGAGATGGCTGTGTGTAAGGAGGGGGGGGGGGAGAGATGGCTGTGTGTGTGTAAGGAGGGGGGGGGGAGAGATGGCTGTGTGTGTGTAAGGAGGGGGGGGGAGAGAGATGGCTGTGTGTGTGTGTGTGTAAGGTGGGGGGGAGGAGATGGCTGTGTGTGTGTGTGTAAGGTGGGGGGGGAGGAGATGGCTGTGTGTGTAAGGTGGGGGGGGAGGAGATGGCTGTGTGTGTAAGGTGGGGGGGGAGGAGATGGCTGTGTGTGTAAGATGGGGGGGAGGAGATGGTGTGTAAGGTGGGGGGGGGAGATGGCTGTGTGTGTGTGTAAGGAGGGGGGGGGGAGATGGCTGGGTGTGTAAGATGGGGGGGAGGAGATGGCTGTGTGTGTGTAAGGTGGGGGGGGAGGAGAGATGGCTGTGCGTGTGTAAGGTGGGGGGGGGAGGAGAGATGGCTGTGCGTGTGTAAGGTGGGGGGGGGAGGAGAGATGGCTGTGCGTGTGTAAGGTGGGGGGGAGGAGATGGCTGTGCGTGTGTAAGGTGGGGGAGGGAGGAGATGGCTGTGCGTGTGTAAGGTGGGGGGGGGAGAGAGATGGCTGTGTGTGTGTAAGGTGGGGGGGGGAGAGATGGCTGTGCGTGTGTAAGGTGGGGGGGGGAGAGATGGCTGTGTGTGTGTAAGGTGGGGGGGGGAGAGAGATGGCTGTGTGTGTGTAAGGTGGGGGGGGGGAGAGAGATGGCTGTGTGTGTGTAAGGTGGGGGGGGAGAGATGGCTGTGTGTGTGCGTAAGGTGGGGGGGGAGAGATGGCTGTGTGTGTGCGTAAGGTGGGGGGGGAGAGATGGCTGTGTGTGTGTGTGTGTAAGGTGGGGGGGAGGAGATGGCTGTGTGTGTGTGTGTAAGGTGGGGGGGGAGGAGAGATGGCTGTGTGTAAGGTGGGGGGGGAGGAGAGATGGCTGTGCGTGTGTAAGGTGGGGGGGAGGAGATGGCTGTGCGTGTGTAAGGTGGGAGAGGGAGGAGATGGCTGTGCGTGTGTAAGGTGGGGGGGGAGAGAGATGGCTGTGTGTGTGTACGGTGGGGGGGGGAGAGATGGCTGTGTGTGTGTAAGGTGGGGGGGGGGAGAGATGGCTGTGTGTGTGTAAGGTGGGGGGGGGGAGAGAGATGGCTGTGTGTGTGTAAGGTGGGGGGGGAGAGATGGCTGTGTGTGTGTAAGGTGGGGGGGAGAGATGGCTGTGTGTAAGGTGGGGGGGGGAGGAGATGGCTGTGTGTGTAAGGTGGGGGGGGAGGAGATGGCTGTGTGTGTGTAAGGTGGGGGGGGGGGAGATGGCTGTGTGTGTGTAAGGTGGGGGGGGGAGAGAGATGGCTGTGTGTGTGTAAGGTGGGGGGGGAGAGATGGCTGTGTGTGTGTAAGGTGGGGGGGGGAGAGAGATGGCTGTGTGTGTGTAAGGTGGGGGGGGGAGAGATGGCTGTGTGTGTGTAAGGTGGGGGGGGAGAGATGGCTGTGTGTGTGTAAGGTGGGGGGGGGGGAGAGAGATGGCTGTGTGTGTGTAAGGTGGGGGGGGAGAGATGGCTGTGTGTGTGTGTAAGGTGGGGGGGGAGAGATGGCTGTGTGTAAGGTGGGGGGGAGGAGATGGCTGTGTGTGTAAGGTGGGGGGGAGGAGATGGCTGTGTGTGTAAGGTGGGGGGGGAGGAGATGGCTGTGTGTGTAAGGTGGGGGGGGAGGAGATGGCTGTGTGTGTAAGGTGGGGGGGGAGGAGATGGCTGTGTGTGTAAGGTGGGGGGGGAGGAGATGGCTGTGTGTGTAAGGTGGGGGGGGAGGAGATGGCTGTGTGTGTAAGGTGGGGGGGGAGGAGATGGCTGTGTGTGTAAGGTGGGGGGGGAGGAGATGGCTGTGTGTGTAAGGTGGGGGGGGGAGGAGATGGCTGTGTGTGTAAGATGGGGGGGGAGGAGATGGCTGTGTGTGTGTGTAAGGTGGGGGGGGGGGAGATGGCTGTGTGTGTGTAAGGTGGGGGGGGGAGAGATGGCTGTGTGTGTGTGTGTGTAAGGTGGGGGGGGAGAGATGGCTGTGTGTAAGGTGGGGGGGGAGAGATGGCTGTGTGTGTGTGTAAGGTGGGGGGGGAGAGATGGCTGTGTGTAAGGTGGGGGGGGAGGAGATGGCTGTGTGTGTAAGGTGGGGGGGGGAGGAGATGGCTGTGTGTGTAAGGTGGGGGGGGGAGGAGATGGCTGTGTGTGTAAGATGGGGGGGGAGGAGATGGCTGTGTGTGTGTGTAAGGTGGGGGGGGGGGGAGATGGCTGTGTGTGTGTAAGGTGGGGGGGGAGAGATGGCTGTGTGTGTGTGTGTAAGGTGGGGGGGGAGAGATGGCTGTGTGTAAGGTGGGGGGGGAGAGATGGCTGTGTGTGTGTGTAAGGTGGGGGGGGAGAGATGGCTGTGTGTAAGGTGGGGGGGGAGGAGATGGCTGTGTGTGTAAGGTGGGGGGGGGAGGAGATGGCTGTGTGTGTGTAAGGTGGGGGGGGGAGAGATGGCTGTGTGTGTGTAAGGTGGGGGGGGGGGGAGAGATGGCTGTGTGTGTGTAAGGTGGGGGGGGGGGAGAGATGGCTGTGTGTGTGTGTGTAAGGTGGGGGGGGAGAGATGGCTGTGTGTAAGGTGGGGGGGGAGAGATGGCTGTGTGTGTGTAAGGTGGGGGGGGAGAGATGGCTGTGTGTAAGGTGGGGGGGGAGGAGATGGCTGTGTGTGTAAGGTGGGGGGGGAGGAGATGGCTGTGTGTGTGTAAGGTGGGGGGGGAGAGATGGCTGTGTGTGTGTAAGGTGGGGGGGGGGGAGAGAGATGGCTGTGTGTGTGTAAGGTGGGGGGGGGGAGAGAGATGGCTGTGTGTGTGTAAGGTGGGGGGGGGAGAGAGATGTGTGTGTGTAAGGTGGGGGGGGAGAGATGGCTGTGTGTGTGTAAGGTGGGGGGGGGGAGAGATGGCTGTGTGTGTGTAAGGTGGGGGGGGGAGAGAGATGGCTGTGTGTGTGTAAGGTGGGGGGGGAGAGATGGCTGTGTGTGTGTGTAAGGTGGGGGGGGGAGAGATGGCTGTGTGTAAGGTGGGGGGGGAGGAGATGGCTGTGTGTGTAAGGTGGGGGGGAGGAGATGGCTGTGTGTGTAAGGTGGGGGGGAGGAGATGGCTGTGTGTGTAAGGTGGGGGGGGAGGAGATGGCTGTGTGTGTAAGGTGGGGGGGGAGGAGATGGCTGTGTGTGTAAGGTGGGGGGGGAGGAGATGGCTGTGTGTGTAAGATGGGGGGGGGAGGAGATGGCTGTGTGTGTAAGATGGGGGGGGGGAGGAGATGGCTGTGTGTGTAAGATGGGGGGGGAGGAGATGGCTGTGTGTGTGTGTAAGGTGGGGGGGGGGAGATGGCTGTGTGTGTGTGTAAGGTGGGGGGGGGAGATGGCTGTGTGTGTGTAAGGTGGGGGGGAGGAGATGGCTGTGCGTGTGTAAGGTGGGGGGGAGGAGATGGCTGTGTGTGTGTGTAAGGTGGGGGGGAGGAGATGGCTGTGTGTGTGTGTAAGGTGGGGGGGGGAGGAGATGGCTGTGCGTGTGTAAGGTGGGGGGGAGGAGATGGCTGTGTGTGTGTAAGGTGGGGGGGAGGAGATGGCTGTGTGTGTGTGTAAGGTGGGGGGGGGAGGAGATGGCTGTGTGTGTGTAAGGTGGGGGGGGAGGAGATGGCTGTGTGTGTGTAAGGTGGGGGGGGAGGAGATGGCTGTGTGTGTGTAAGGTGGGGGGGGGAGGAGATGGCTGTGTGTGTGTAAGGTGGGGGGGAGAGATGGCTGTGTGTGTGTAAGGTGGGGGGGGAGGAGATGGCTGTGTGTGTGTAAGGTGGGGGGGGAGGAGATGGCTGTGTGTGTGTAAGGTGGGGTGGGGGAGGAGATGGCTGTGTGTGTGTAAGGTGGGGGGGGAGGAGATGGCTGTGTGTGTGTAAGGTGGGGGGGGGGGAGGAGATGGCTGTGTGTGTGTAAGGTGGGGGGGGGAGGAGATGGCTGTGTGTGTGTAAGGTGGGGGGGGAGGAGATGGCTGTGTGTGTGTAAGGTGGGGGGGGGGAGGAGATGGCTGTGTGTGTGTAAGGTGGGGGGGAGAGATGGCTGTGTGTGTGTGTAAGGTGGGGGGGGAGAGATGGCTGTGTGTGTGTGTAAGGTGGGGGGGGAGAGATGGCTGTGTGTGTGCGTAAGGTGGGGGGGGAGAGATGGCTGTGTGTGTGTGTGTAAGAGATGGCTGTGTGTGTGTGTGTGTAAGGTGGGGGGGAGGAGATGGCTGTGTGTGTAAGGTGGGGGGGGAGGAGATGGCTGTGTGTGTAAGGTGGGGGGGAGGAGATGGCTGTGTGTGTAAGGTGGGGGGGGAGGAGATGGCTGTGTGTGTGTGTGTAAGGTGGGGGGGGGAGAGATGGCTGTGTGTAAGGTGGGGGGGGGAGGAGATGGCTGTGTGTGTAAGGTGGGGAGGGAGGAGATGGCTGTGTGTGTAAGATGGGGGGGGAGGAGATGGCTGTGTGTGTGTGTAAGGTGGGGGGGAGGAGATGGCTGTGTGTGTGTGTAAGGTGGGGGGGGGAGATGGCTGGGTGTGTGTGTAAGGTGGGGGGAGGAGATGGCTGTGTGTGTAAGGTGGGGGGGAGGAGATGGCTGTGTGTGTAAGATGGGGGGGAGGAGATGGCTGTGTGTGTGTAAGGAGGGGGGAGGGAGAGAGATGGCTGTGTGTGTGTAAGGAGGGGGAGGGAGAGAGATGGCTGTGTGTGTGTAAGGAGGGGGGGGGAGAGAGATGGCTGTGTGTGTGTAAGGAGGGGGGGGGGGGAGAGAGATGGCTGTGTGTGTGTAAGGAGGGGGGGGAGAGAGATGGCTGTGTGTGTGTAAGGAGGGGGGGAGAGAGATGGCTGTGTGTGTGTAAGGAGGGGGGGGAGAGAGATGGCTGTGTGTGTGTAAGGAGGGGGGGAGAGAGATGGCTGTGTGTGTGTAAGGAGGGAAGGAGGGGGGGGAGAGAGATGGCTGTGTGTGTGTGTAAGGAGGGGGGGGGGAGAGAGATGGCTGTGTGTGTGTAAGGAGGGAAGGAGGGGGGGAGAGAGATGGCTGTGTGTGTGTAAGGAGGGAAGGAGGGGGGGGGAGAGAGATGGCTGTGTGTGTGTGTAAGGAGGGGGGGGAGGAGAGAGATGGCTGTGTGTAAGGAGGGGGGGGGAGAGAGATGGCTGTGTGTGTGTAAGGAGGGGGGGGGGAGATGGCTGTGTGTGTGTAAGGAGGGGGGGGGAGAGAGATGGCTGTGTGTGTGTAAGGAGGGGGGGGGAGAGATGGCTGTGTGTGTGTAAGGAGGGGGGGGGGGAGAGAGATGGCTGTGTGTGTGTGTAAGGTGGGGGGGAGGAGATGGCTGTGTGTGTGTGTGTAAGGTGGGGGGGAGGAGATGGCTGTGTGTGTGTGTAAGGTGGGGGGGGAGGAGATGGCTGTGTGTGTAAGGTGGGGGGGGAGGAGATGGCTGTGTGTGTAAGATGGGGGGGGAGGAGATGGCTGTGTGTGTAAGGTGGGGGGGGGGAGATGGCTGTGTGTGTGTAAGGAGGGAAGGAGGGGGGGAGAGAGATGGCTGTGTGTGTGTAAGGAGGGAAGGAGGGGGGGGAGAGAGATGGCTGTGTGTGGTGTAAGGAGGGGGGGGGGAGAGAGATGGCTGTGTGTAAGGAGGGGGGGGAGAGAGATGGCTGTGTGTGTGTAAGGAGGGGGGGGGGAGAGATGGCTGTGTGTGTGTAAGGAGGGGGGGGGAGAGAGATGGCTGTGTGTGTGTGTAGGTGGGGGGGAGGAGATGGCTGTGTGTGGTGTAGTGGGGGGAGGTGTGTGTGTGTGTGTGTAAGGTGGGGGGGAGGAGATGGCTGTGTGTGTGTAAGGTGGGGGGGGAGGAGATGGCTGTGTGTGTAAGGTGGGGGGGGAGGAGATGGCTGTGTGTGTAAGGTGGGGGGGGGAGGAGATGGCTGTGTGTGTAAGGTGGGGGGGGGAGGAGATGGCTGGGTTTGGGGGGGGGATGCTGTGTGTGTGTAAGGTGGGGGGGGGAGATGGCTGTGTGTGTGTGTAAGGAGGGGGGGGGGAGATGGCTGGGTGTGTAAGATGGGGGGGAGGAGATGGCTGTGTGTGTGTAAGGTGGGGGGGGAGGAGAGATGGCTGTGCGTGTGTAAGGTGGGGGGGGAGGAGAGATGGCTGTGCGTGTGTAAGGTGGGGGGGGGGAGGAGAGATGGCTGTGCGTGTGTAAGGTGGGGGGGAGGAGAGATGGCTGTGCGTGTGTAAGGTGGGGGGGGAGGAGATGGCTGTGCGTGTGTAAGGTGGGGGAGGGAGGAGATGGCTGTGCGTGTGTAAGGTGGGGGGGGGAGAGAGATGGCTGTGTGTGTGTAAGGTGGGGGGGGGGAGAGATGGCTGTGCGTGTGTAAGGTGGGGGGGGGAGAGATGGCTGTGTGTGTGTAAGGTGGGGGGGGGGAGAGAGATGTGTGTGTGTGTAAGGTGGGGGGGGAGAGATGGCTGTGTGTGTGTAAGGTGGGGGGGGGGAGAGATGGCTGTGTGTGTGTGTAAGGTGGGGGGGGGGAGAGAGATGGCTGTGTGTGTGTAAGGTGGGGGGGGAGAGATGGCTGTGTGTGTGTGTAAGGTGGGGGGGGAGAGATGGCTGTGTGTAAGGTGGGGGGGGGAGGAGATGGCTGTGTGTGTGTAAGGTGGGGGGGGGAGGAGATGGCTGTGTGTGTGTAAGGTGGGGGGGGGAGGAGATGGCTGTGTGTGTGTAAGGTGGGGGGGGAGGAGATGGCTGTGTGTGTGTAAGGTGGGGGGGGGGGAGGAGATGGCTGTGTGTGTGTAAGGTGGGGGGGGGGGAGGAGATGGCTGTGTGTGTGTAAGGTGGGGGGGGGGAGGAGATGGCTGTGTGTGTGTAAGGTGGGGGGGGGGGAGGAGATGGCTGTGTGTGTGTAAGGTGGGGGGGGGGAGGAGATGGCTGTGTGTAAGGTGGGGGGGGGGAGGAGATGGCTGTGTGTGTGTAAGGTGGGGGGGGGAGGAGATGGCTGTGTGTGTGTAAGGTGGGGGGGGGAGAGATGGCTGTGTGTGTGTGTAAGGTGGGGGGGGAGAGATGGCTGTGTGTGTGTGTAAGGTGGGGGGGGAGAGATGGCTGTGTGTGTGCGTAAGGTGGGGGGGGGAGAGGATGGCTGTGTGTGTGTGTGTGTGTGTGTAAGGTGGGGGGGAGGAGATGGCTGTGTGTGTGTGTGTGTAAGGTGGGGGGGAGGAGATGGCTGTGTGTGTAAGGTGGGGGGGGAGGAGATGGCTGTGTGTGTAAGATGGGGGGGAGGAGATGGCTGTGTGTGTGTGTAAGGTGGGGGGGAGGAGATGGCTGTGTGTGTGTGTAAGGTGGGGGGGGGGAGGAGATGGCTGTGTGTGTGTAAGGTGGGGGGGGGAGGAGATGGCTGTGTGTGTGTAAGGTGGGGGGGGAGAGATGGCTGTGTGTGTGTGTAAGGTGGGGGGGGAGAGATGGCTGTGTGTGTGTGTAAGGTGGGGGGGGAGAGATGGCTGTGTGTGTGCGTAAGGTGGGGGGGGGAGAGATGGCTGTGTGTGTGTGTGTGTGTAAGGTGGGGGGGAGGAGATGGCTGTGTGTGTGTAAGGTGGGGGGGAGGAGATGGCTGTGTGTGTAAGGTGGGGGGGGGAGGAGATGGCTGTGTGTGTAAGATGGGGGGAGGAGATGGCTGTGTGTGTGTGTAAGGTGGGGGGGAGGAGATGGCTGTGTGTGTGTGTAAGGTGGGGGGGGGGAGATGGCTGGGTGTGTGTGTAAGGTGGGGGGGAGGAGATGGCTGTGTGTGTAAGATGGGGGGGAGGAGATGGCTGTGTGTGTGTAAGGTGGGGGGGAGGAGATGGCTGTGTGTGTGTGTAAGGTGGGGGGGGAGGAGATGGCTGTGTGTGTGTGTAAGGTGGGGGGGGGAGGAGATGGCTGTGCGTGTGTAAGGTGGGGGGGGGAGGAGATGGCTGTGCGTGTGTAAGGTGGGGGGGAGGAGATGGCTGTGTGTGTGTGTAAGGTGGGGGGGAGGAGATGGCTGTGTGTGTGTGTAAGGTGGGGGGGGGAGGGAGATGGCTGTGTGTGTGTAAGGTGGGGGGGGGAGGAGATGGCTGTGTGTGTGTAAGGTGGGGGGGGGAGGAGATGGCTGTGTGTGTGTAAGGTGGGGGGGGGAGGAGATGGCTGTGTGTGTGTAAGGTGGGGGGGGAGGAGATGGCTGTGTGTGTGTAAGGTGGGGGGGGAGGAGATGGCTGTGTGTGTGTAAGGTGGGGGGGGGGGAGGAGATGGCTGTGTGTGTGTAAGGTGGGGGGGGGAGGAGATGGCTGTGTGTGTGTAAGGTGGGGGGGGGGAGGAGATGGCTGTGTGTGTGTAAGGTGGGGGGGGGGGAGGAGATGGCTGTGTGTGTGTAAGGTGGGGGGGGAGGAGATGGCTGTGTGTGTGTAAGGTGGGGGGGGAGGAGATGGCTGTGTGTGTGTAAGGTGGGGGGGGAGGAGATGGCTGTGTGTGTGTAAGGTGGGGGGGGAGGAGATGGCTGTGTGTGTGTAAGGTGGGGGGGAGGAGATGGCTGTGTGCGTGTGTAAGGTGGGGGGGAGGAGATGGCTGTGTGTGTGTGTAAGGTGGGGGGGGAGGAGATGGCTGTGCGTGTGTAAGGTGGGGGGGAGGAGAGATGGCTGTGTGTGTGTAAGGTGGGGGGCAGGAGAGATGGCTGTGCGTGTGTAAGGTGGGGGGGGAGGAGATGGCTGTGCGTGTGTAAGGTGGGGGGGGAGGAGAGATGGCTGTGCGTGTGTAAGGTGGGGGGGGAGGAGAGATGGCTGTGCGTGTGTAAGGTTGGGGGGGGGGGGGGGGGGAGATGCTCCATCATGCTCCAAATAATCAGACCAGATACAAACTTGTGATGAACAGGTCATCAGGTAAGAATAGTTTTCACTAAAGTCCAGGAGAACAATAGCTGTGCCAAGTTCAAGGTTGGCCTTCATAGAAACTTTCATTGTGTCTTAGCAATGAATGAATGAGGGACAAGTTGTTGTTTTTTTTCTATTTTATCTATCAAAGTTTCTTAATCAAATGTTGCAGTGGATCTCGCCATCTCTGCTCTCAGTAGATACCTAGTGACTGTAAGAAATGTCATCTTTAGGGTCACAGCCTTCAAATTTCTCAAGCAAAATGCTTTTTAATTTTTTGCTTGATGGACACTGAGAGCAGTGTCATAGCATGCAGTCTATTATCTTTTGAACAGATTAAATATGTAATTAGGTAGGTCTCTTATATGGCACAGGCATAGAGCAGAAGACCTTTATATCCTGATGAATTGTACAAACATATACAGAATGTGTTCCTGTTATGGCAACTTTAGCAGAAGAGGTCTTCACTTAAAGCAGCCGCATTTCCCATATAGACTGGTTATGCTCACAGGTACTCGGATGCCCCCAGGACTTACACTCAGTGTAATACAAGTTTATGTTCACACGGCAGCGCACAGGTACAGGAGGGACAGGTACACGGAGTAGGGACAGGCCAGAGATCTGCAGAGTGGACCGAGCACAGGTGGAGACCTTAGGTGCTAGCTGGGTCAGGGTCACAGGCAAAGATTCAGAGTCCAGGAACAGACAGAGGTCATACACGGGAAAGCAATCTAAGGTTAACACCAACACAGTAAAGAAGCAGGCAGAAATCCTGAAACAGAAGGCTATAACCGGCAGTGAGGCTCAGTCCTCACTGCCTTAAATAGTACTGAGAGCTAATCAGGACAAAGCCCTGAAAGTGCTCCCAGAGCTTGCTTTATTAGTTACTGGCACTGCAGGCCAATGAAAAGAGCAGAATGTCCAGCTGCGTATTAATCTAATCAACCATATTCGGCTGAACCTAAACAGCCCGGCACTCGCACGCCCGGCTTTTTGACAGCTGGTCGGGCGTGGCAGCATGGAGCCTGAAGCGTCCCAGTTGTTGCTTAGGCAACCGGGACGAGGGCCCCGGAAGTGACGCCCCGGACGTCACGGAGACGGCCGGGACGCCTCCAACAGAGAACAGAGTCGCGGTGGTGCCCGCGGCTGCTGACAGTTCCAGAGGACACTGCCAACACTCACCATTTTGGACGCAGCATACAGAATTTCGAGAAGCTTATTTTAATGCTAGGGTATTCTAATTTTGAATGCAGCATATAATTCTTTTAAATTAGAAAGTAACAACCTCTTTTGCATATACACATTCTCTTCATGTCATAAGTTTAGCTTTAATTAATTTTACAAGTTCATCCCTATCACTTGCTTTTTGTAGCAAATCTTCAGGCAGGTTTTGGCAGTCCTTCTCCGGAGAATATTCTTTGTCTGTGATTCTACTGACCTTATTTCTCATAGTGGAGAACGCAGATTTAAGTTTTCTCTTAGCATATGAAGATTTGCTATGGGATTTCAAAGGTGACTCCCCTAATTCTGTCAGTGATGTATTGATTTGCTCCAGAGTTTCATCTTTTGAAAGTGATGTTTCTAAATCGGACATACTGTGGTCACTGTTACTGGTTTAATCCACCTCTTCAATGTCATGATCCACGTTTCCAAATTTTGAGTGTTTCTGTATCTTTTCTTGGCGTGCATCACATATCTTCTGACCAGGGATTGACTTTACAAGATCAGGGATTTTTTTTACTTTTTCAGAGAAGTCACTGTTGACAGTCCTAAGTGCTTTTTGTTATTTTTTTTTTCTCCCCAGTATTTGTGCTGCCACTAATCATGTCTCTTTCAGCACCTCCAACCATTTTAAAAAGTTGTCTCCTGTGACATACACTATCCATTTATCACTTTCATAGGTATAAATAAACACCTCTTATTTGGAGTTTAGCATTCTTTATAACTTTTTTTTTTTTTTGTATTTGTTTATAGTGCATAAGTCACTATGTAGTTCGTAAAACAGGGCCCACATGTGATCATATTGGCCTCGGAGAACCAAGCCCGTTGTCTATGTGCCATGCTCTCCTTGTCTGCTTTATCCAGACCACACAGCAGTAGAGCTAATTAGTTTTTGGTACACATAACTGTACTATAAATAGTTACACTTTTTATTTAACCACTAATTACCCAATGGAGCTTCATGTAACAACACTGTTTTCTTTTTGATTGTAAGCTCCTGTGGAACCCCTCACGTTCTTGTTGTCTTGTAGGTCCCCTGTCTTGTCACCATAAACTAAATCTACCTTCCTAATTGTATACAGTGGATTATGCTCTTACTATTTAAATAAAGCGGAGTAATTTACTGTGAAATGACCTCAAAACTTGGCTGTTGGAGAGACAAATATTAGTATTTTTTTGTAAAGTTGATGGACTGGCATCAGCGGAACGCAATGTGTAATGCTAGAAAATCACCACTAGGTGGAAGACATGGTATTGGATAATTTTTTTATTTTTTTTATTATTATTTTTTTTGCATTAAACCTGTTTACTTCCGGTTGTTTAATTATATTTCTAAATATTTTCTGTGATGCTGTTGTTAGTTTTGCTTCCTGCGGAGTTAGGCGGTAGTAACAGAGTTTCCAGCTTTAACAAAAAACTGTGGTAAGCTCTCTAATGAAATATGTAAGACCGATACTCCTTTCTCCACACCCATTGGACCACTCTGCCATTCCCTACACTGGTTCCCCATATCTTCCAGAACCCAATTCAAAGCTCTCTCCCTCACACCCTCTTGGATCTACCTCTGACCTGCACCTCCTCTGAGGACAACTCTCACTTCCACCTATTAAACTTCTCCCTTTGCGCTAATATTATCTTAATCCTTTCTATTAATCTGATTGGTAACCAGTAAATTCCTTCTCGTAGGGTATTGTCGGCTTCCTTCGACATGGCAGAACTCAGTGATGAGGCCAGTGAGACAGAAATGCTTGGCCGCAGTTTATCCATGTGGTACGGTGAATCGTTGGATGGACAAGAGTTGCCCTTGGACCTTCACACTGCTTCCTCTATTGGACAGTATGAGGTGGTTCAGCGCTGTGTGCACAGGTGAGAATACTCATTGTACATTATAATGACTTTTCGTTTTTCGATTTACAAAACGGGGCATAGTTTCACTGAAAGTGCAATTAACTCCAAACATCACCCTGCGTTCTATAGAGAGCTAGCAATAATCACATATCTGTATGCAAAAGTCTTGGGAGGATATTGAAGGTCCAGTTTTCATCGTATTCTATAGATGCTTTTTTTCTATACCTATCAAACGTCCTGTCATTAAGCACATTGTTATCAGGAATGTTTGACCTATTGCAATGTCCTACAAAGGACAAAAGGTTTCAGTGAGTTGATGACAGATCCATTCAAGAACACATATATATCCTGGGAATGTGTAAACCTGCTAATGTTACAATTTTTTATTTTAACATTGATAACTTGTGTTTTAGATTTTGACCCATTTTATATTTATTTGAATGTTTTAGCAAACGAAAAGCTACAAATGGAACTGTTCCTAAATAAACATTTTTCATGTGTATTGTTCCTTTACTTTCTATAAATATGTGAGTTTTATAATCCAGTTGAGGAGTTTATATTTGACTATTTTGCTCTCTCTCCCTGGATTCATTAAGAGTGTTCCAGGAAATAATGTTTTTTTTGGGAATGAACCCTCCATTGTTTGGGAGGTAGTTATCCTGCTGATGTCCAGTAGAATGTTTTATAGCCAATTACTTATGAAGAAGCACAGGCTTCATAGCAATCACCCCAGCCTAAGTCACATTTGTCGTTCTGCAGGAGGGATATAGACCTAAACCAGCCAAACCTGGGTGGATGGACTCCGCTGATGTACGCATGTTACATTGGACATGATGCTGTGGTTAGCCTCCTACTAGAGGCCGGGGTGGATGTGAATTGCAGGACACGCAGTGGACAAACGCCGCTTATGCTGGCAGCCAGCTGTGGGAATGAAAGCGTGGCATATTTCTTGATACAGGTATTACGTCCAGCTGAGGTCCATATAAGATAATGGACTCTTCAATCTCACTAACTGTAGGCAAGTGTGTTGGAGACTAGCTTTACCTTATTGGGCATTTGATACAGCCAGGCGTAATTTGATTCACCCCACTGCGCCCTTCATGGCAGCCAAGTGTCAACTTCACTCCTGATAACAGCCCAGCACCACTAGAATAGTCTTATTTGCCCCTGATAACAGCATCTCTAGAGCCGTTCCCGCTTTCCCCACTGGTAGCAGCCTGGCGTTGCTAGAGCCATTCCCGCTTGCCCACTGGTAGCAGCCAAGCTACTGTACCCCAATTTTTACGAACTTCTGTACGCATACTGTGAATAGTTCAGAAACTTGGAAAAAGTATAAAAATAAATGAATACCAGATGACCCTAAATTTTGGACCTATAAAAAGGTTTTACATTCCATTCTTTGTCGCCATTATATTCAGTTTGTAGATAAAGAATCTTCTGATCATAATTGCCATTCTCCAATGGAGCAGGCGTCCTGCTTGTTAAATGCAACGCCCAGGATTGGTTTAATTCCTCCTGCAGCCGTTGCATGTTATGAACTAATCACAAAGTTGCGCACTAACAACTGAGGCACTTTAACGAGACATCAGCTGACCCCCTGGAGTTATATTCTGGTGGTGTCACATGCTTACATGGATTAGTATGATGACCTTATCCATCCTCCCCATACTAGACATAAACCAAGTAAAGTTCATTTTTATGTCTTCAATACAGCACGGCGCTGAGAAGGAGGCGAGAGATGCCCACGGCTGGACTGCCCTGTTTCACTGCACCAGTGCTGGGCACCAGCGGATGTTGCGATTCCTACTTGAGCACGGGGCCAATGCGGACGTAAAGTAAGTGAGCAATGCCTAATTAGGCGTTCATATGTGTCCTTGTTTTGTAACCCCAGAAAAGGTGATTCCCAATACTATATGTGGCGTAGCTGATGATCAGGTGACCCCAAAATCAGGTTCTTGGATTCCACTTGGGCTCACGACACCATAGGTGACGCACCCCCTGGAACAGCAATTCTCTGCTGGTTTGTCTTTTAGAATTTGTTGCTCACCCTTCTGTGACATATGACCATGTCCTACACCCCGTGAAGGCAGCAGTTGTGGACTGGGCCGGTATAGATGAGAATGCAGCCTATATGCTCTGTAGCAACCAGTGACCTCACTGAGGCACTATTCACAAGTGGTACATTGGCTCAGCCCACAAAATGGTTTTCTCCATAGTGTGTAGGCAGCAGGAAGACTTTTATAATACATCACCAAAAACATAGTGGTTTATTACAGAGTAAAGACACACAACTTACGGATGGTGGAGCGAAGTGAGCGGTTACTGGTGATAATACAGATCTTTAACTAGAAAACTTTATTTAATCCTTACAGGGAGCCGGTGTACGGGTTCACTCCAATCATGGAAGCAGCGGCGTCTGGCCATGAGATCATTGTGCAACATTTACTGAACCATGTGAGTTTCCTGAAGGATCACTCAAGTCCTCATCTGGGGCGCTGCTTAAAAGGAGCCATTATAAAATAATAACATTAAGAAAACTTTGCCCAGTAATGCTTCATTTACAAATGGTTTCAGCAAAGCATTTAGCAGCTTCCACTTGGAATATATTGGCTGAGGGGGCAAATGGTTGAGCATGCAGGCTAGTCCATTTGTTTTACCTAGATTTCTTAGGAAAGTTTAATTGTAAACATGCCTTATTTCTCTTGCACATATAGAGGGCGCTGTGGGAGTAAGGCGCTAAAAGGCTTGTCTAGCCTGGTCCCCTTTATGCCCCCTCTGGCTGGAAATATCAGTTCTTTTATTTAGTGCCTACGGAGTAGGGCATGTCTTTAGTTTTGTTTTTCATCTTTATTTAAAGTAGCTTTTTTTGGCCTCATACTTGTGGCATTCACAGTGTGAACACCGTGACCAGTACTCGGGGAGAGAATTTATAATTCTGTTTTCATTTAAAGGGGAAGTCCACCCACTTTCAGGTAATTGTATTTCCCTGCCAAATTTATTTTTGCTGCCCTTGGATATCACAGATAAGCTAATATCTGTGCCTTGGATATGATTGTTTCTATGCAGAAGATCTGTTGTCCTACCAAAGAGCAATTAAATAGATCTACTTGGACAATAGAATTCTCTGAATGTGGCCTCTATTTAAAGGGTTTTCTTTTAAAGGGAAAATATAGAACAGTGCCTCTCTCATAGCCAAATATTGATGAAGTGCGGAAGATTATTTTTTTTTTTTTTATGCTAACTAGGAAATGCAGTTAAAACATATATAGTAAGGGTTACCTATGAACATTGCTGAAATCTGCTGCTGTAAAACTATAGTAACCAATAGAAGTTCTCTCTCGTACAAGGTAGACAATGAAAGTAGAGATCTGATTGGTTGCTATAACTTAGTGCAAACTTTTGAACAAAGTTGGAGAACAGCTGAGAGTCCCCTTCCTGCAACCTGAGCTGAGATCTGAAAGTATCTGGTTTAAAGGTTTTCTCGTGTTTAGGGGGTCAAGGTGACCGAGACAGACCAGAACGGAGATACTGCCCGAGCGCTAGCGGCAAGATACGGTCACTCTAGGATAGTGTCGCTTTTGGACTCTCACCGCGTCAGGGGATCGCGGACACACAGCAGAGGATCAGGTAACACTCTGCTTTTATTTGGCCAGTTATGTACAAACCTAATACAATTAGTTGATTTCTTGTTATAACCATCTAATGACATTGTTCTTCTCCAATCCTCAAAACTCTGTGTATAAATGTGTGCAATGAAATATTACGAACATTGTAATTTCATAATAAAAGCATCCTTCATTTTGGTAGTATTTAATGTTTTTACTCTTAATTCTTTTCTTCTGTTGTATTTTGGGTTACACTAGTGACGGTGTCCTGTGATTCGCCTCTTTCTGTAACTGCTGGGCCTTCCCCTATGTGTCCAGTTGCGTCCTAATCGTGGCTGAGTATTGCACTGATGTCTGGCAATCAGAAAATAGCTAACAGTGCCCTACTGGTAGAAGGGAATTGGATAATTATCGGGCATCATCGGCAGTTTATATAGCGCCACCAACAGCGCATCGCTGTATAGAGAACTCGCTCACATCAGCCTCTGCCCCATTGGAGCTTACAGTCTAAACACACACACACACACACACACACACACACACACACACACACACACACACACACACACACACACACACACACACACACACACAGACTAGGGTCAATTTGATAGCAGCCAATTAACCTACCAGTACGTTTTTGGAGTGTGCTATCCACTAGGCTGCCGTGCTGCCCGACTGCATGACTTTAAATGCAGGTGGTAAGGAGCCACTATATGCAGGTGGTAAGGGGCCACTCTGGGTTTTCATCACCTACACTTACAGGTTCCCATGTGGATCAGGCCTCTGAGTGCCGGATCTCTCCAACCTGACCACCCAGATGGCTGGCTGCGGTTGAAGGTGGTCCTGTGGGATGACACTTGGATGACAAGTGTCATCCAACAGGATGGATAACATCCCCCCCTCCCCCTCTGTTTAGTTCATGGTAAACAGATACCTGCAGAGGCTAACCAAAGTACTAAAGACAAGCGGCGTTATGACTGAACAATACCTAATTAAATAAATTAGATGAGCCACCTACCACCCAACTTATTAGATGAGTCAAATGTCTTTAATCCACACTTTCTGAAGCATACCAGCTGCACACGGTGGATATGGCTATTCAGTAGGCTGAATTAATATTCATGGGAATGTAGTCTATCAATTTGCTTGGAACCAGCACCTCATGACTATTAAGCATAAAAGCAGTGCCTCAGAAATATCAGTGGTCCCTAGCAAACTGATGGTTTTAGCCCATGAAATAATGCTTTGATTGTGGATGACACACGCTAAGGAAACAGCAGATCTGTACATTATACACAGGATGGTAAGAAATTGCCCTTTACAAAGCAGCATTTTCTGCCACCCGGTACAGAGAACATCATTGAGCCGTTCAGTTGATTTGACTTCAATGTTTTTTATACAATCACCAAGGACAATTTAAACTCTTGCATGAGTTGCTTCTATGCCCTAGTCATTGTGCTTTATGCAGCTCTTACAATGCTACAGACGGTTTTGCTGCCAATCTTCTACAGTAATAAATTAATGTCCAGCTCTGCAAATCTTTTTTCAGATCTTCATTTAATAAACAAAAAAAAAAAGGCCTGGTTGCATTATCTTGTTAGGCACAATTATGTGCTAGATATAGATATTTTTTGGGGGGGTTTTATATCGCTTGCTTCATTTTTTTATTTTATTTTTTTGTGGACCTTAAGGAACCTGCCCACATTCACCTTGTCATACCCTGTCTCCCATTGTGTCTCACATGTCTTGCCTTTAGGCCGCACAACCACTGTATTGTATTGTGAGATGATTATCACATCTTGCTTTCACATGAGAGGCATTATGGGTGAAGAGAAGGCAAATACAGGAACTGTACTAAATAGTGAGCTCTAGTAGCAGATTTACTCGCCCTATCATAGAAATTAGGTAAACTCCTATAAAAGAATATTTTACACATTTCCCTTAATATTTACAGGGGACAAATACAAAGGGAAAATTTAAGATAAAAGGGTTGGTGTTCCTCTTTAACAGTTGTTACAATTATATAACATGGGGCGCAGCGTGGTTTGTTTGTATTTTATTTTCTGTGAATGTGTTCTCCAGCGTCTCCGGTAATATGGTTGTGCTGAGGTCATTAATAACTGGCACACCAGGTAGTGTATCTGTATTGTTAAATAAAATCGTAATTTTTCCAGCACATCACGAAGAGCAGAGCTCATCGGATGAATCCACTGCTACCCGCCAAAGACCAAAACACCAGCGCAAGGCCAAAGGTCCCAGTATTCATGACGGTCCCCAAGCTTTGGCCAAGATAACAGGTGGTGGAGGGGGAATCGGCCAGCCCAGCTATGGTGAGTACAGGGGGTCGCGTCTGGGGGAGATTGCTGCCTTACAAACATATAATCCCAAGCTATTATCGATCAATTCATATTGAGAGAGGCCCACTGTCCATGATGCAGACAATGTGCGTTCACATACTGAAAAAAATTACAGATAATTGGAGAGCAAATATTAAGATAACAGAAACGACCTGTTAGATAAACAAAGTAATATTTCCTGGTGCGTGAGCATTAAAATCTCTTCATAGGGTTTTGATACACAGTCAATGACCATTTTATTTCAATTGTGCAACTGAATGACTAGTCTACACGATATATACAATATATAGGTACTGGAATCCCCCTATGTATTTTATATTTAGGAAACTTGTTGACCAATGTGGTCCTTTTATTTTTTCATGTAGTTTTCTTTATATATCGGGGTACATGGACACTTGGTCACATAAACAACATGGCATGATTGACATGTATGGTAAGCCCTAATCGCTGAACTCATTCCTGAATGTCAATAATTAGGGGAATTACCCCCTATGAATGGGAATGGGAACAAGGGTAGCATCCATACTGTTTTGTAATTCTACCTGAAAATGAACCGACGCACCTTAGTTAATGAGAATCTTTCTAAGGCACAGGGGTAGATTTACTAAACTGTGGGTTTGAAAAAGTGGAGATGTTGCCTATAGCAACCAATCAGATTCTAGCTATCATTTATTTAGTATATTCTACAAAATGACAGCTAGAATCTGATTGGTTGCTATAAGCAACATCTCCACTTATTCAAACCCGTAGTTTGGTAAATATACCCCAAAGTGTGAAAGTGTCACAATCTTGCTGTGTACTATTTATATCTCAAAGATCTGGTCCTGGAGGAATAGAGACCAATTTTACTGTAAGGGGAAAA
Organism: Mixophyes fleayi; assembly: GCF_038048845.1. NCBI lineage: Eukaryota > Metazoa > Chordata > Amphibia > Anura > Limnodynastidae > Mixophyes > Mixophyes fleayi. Next base: position 24,521,478 of record NC_134408.1, read on the forward strand.
TTAAATTTACAGGTATTATTTATGAAAACCCAAGTACAAACTAACTCTGATCAGGATCGCTTACTATTCTAAAAACCCTGGTCACTATGCAGGTGTTTTACATATGACAATTTTGTATATTAGGTTTGGTTTTTCAGTATGTAATTGTCTGGTTTTTTTTTTTTTCTTTTCCCTGACTTCTTCAGGTCAAGACCCTCCTCAGGGATACATCACGTTTAATGACCTAGACTATGATACTGGCGGGTCTGATGAGCTGCATTATCGCGATGTCACCTCCCCCATCAATGAGCGCGATGTGGAGAGCAACGGAAGCAGCAGAGGTGGGTAATGTCAAGGTTTTAATTAAAATGGGATATGATGCTTCTCTGTATAATACATGTTTAACAGTCTCATGTTTTTCAGAGGAGGGGGACACTAGTAAACTTCGGAGCAGTAGCAGCGAGGGCATATGCATCACCACAGGCGTGAGCAGTGAGGCCTCTCTGGAGAGCAATGAGGTACACATGCCCTGGCAAGCTCGCCAATACTCCTTGCTTTGGTTGGCAATTCTAAATTCTTTGTGTTGTACTGAAATATGTAAATATATATATTATAATATAGTATATTATACAGATACATTATTGACTCAACAAATTGCTAATCGTCAGCTTAGAGACAGATCTCCAGCAGTTTGTGGAGAGGGTTGTATTCGGGCCATACACCCAACACTTGTTTCACCAGCAAGTGACCGGCTTCTTTTGTGGACCAAGTTCACTGTATTCCTATTAACAACTCTGCTCTGGGGAATTGTGGTGATGCTTCTCATACAATTACCAGTGCTCGTTTACAGATCCCTGGATAGACTGATGACAGAAAGATGTAACACTTTGAATGGCTGCGTTCCACAGTGGTGGTTGGTGTTCTGTAGAACATTCTACGTTTTGTAGGTTCCTGAACGACAGCCCTGGCACTATAACTGCATTATTGTATTGCACTTTTACGGACTGTTAATTATGTATCAATAAAAGTGATGTTTTAATCATGTGACACAGGAGGATATTTTCTTTCGAAGGCGGCTGGGTACAGACTACAGAATTTTTCGACCAATGTGTTATCTACAATGATTGTACCAATGACTGGGGAGGGGAAAACAAGTCCCGATCAGCATGCCGATTCCTAATCACTAAAATAATAATAATAATAATCGCTATACATGATTTACCCTCGGATCTTTGCTCTTCATCTGTCATAACCATCGGCTGAAAAGATTGTGACTCTGTAAACTCTACGGAGATCCTGATTGTGAGTGCGTACACACTGCAGGATTGGAACAAGATTTATAGTTCTGCTGAACAATCAAATGAAATGCCGATCGGTGCTTTGGACCAACATTCGTTCATTGTTTGATTATACACACTAATGTGATATTGGCTTGAATTGGTCGTTTATCACTCGATTGACCCAATAGTCGGCTGAAAAAACTGTAATGTGTACCCAGTCTTACCCTTGTTCCATGCCTTGTAGAGCAGCACACTGTTTTGACACATTGTGTTTCGCCTTTTGTTAAACGCCTAATCTGTTGTCCGCTACAGCGTTGTATACATTTGTCTTGTCTGTACACACAACTTGCAGCTTTAGCAAAAGTTTTTTTTTTTTTTCTTGAGGACTCTGACCCTTCCTTGGAAACTGCCAACAGAAAGGCCGCCAAATCATTCTCCAAAGGCAGACAGCGCAATGGGGATGTCCACACTCCAGGGATCCCACGTTGCAAGGTCTCAAACTCCACGACCGATCTAGATGTTCCCCCTTACACAGGACCCAAGGTAACCATTGTAGGGTCAGCACAAGACTCACTGCTGGTATGATCAAGCACCCAGTCTGCCTGAACTTGTCTGTGATCATTTGAGCCGAGCATTGGACACCGTGGTGGCTCTTTATTACCGAGAAGAGTGACCACTGTGTTCCAGTGTAAGTCATGTGCCGGGGATGGATTCTCCTGTATTGTGTAATGTGTGAGTGGCTGAGCTAAAGACTGCAGTCTTGGCTGTACGAGTATTCTCTACAATGTCTGTATACACAAGAACTGGCCACTGACTGGTGCTCTTGGGTTTTATGTGCCGGTGAAACAGCCTGTAAGATGTGTGGGAAATGGTCAGAGAAATTGACCTTGTGCTTTTTTTTAAAGAAAAATTCTACCCAAGTCAGCGGTGGAAGTGGAATGTATACGGTGGTATGTCATACTACCACTTCTCCTACTGCCCTCATTGTAACACTATCACGTTCCATTCAGTTACATTATATATACATACAGTGGTAGAAGTGGGGTGTATACGGTGGTATGTCATACTACCACTTCTCCTACTGCCCTCATTGTAACACTATCACATTCCAGTCACTTACATTATATATACATACAGTGGTAGAAGTGGGGTGTATATGGTGGTATGTCATACTACCACTTCTCCTACTGCCCTCATTGTAACACTATCACATTCCAGTCACTTACATTATATATACATACAGTGGTAGAAGTGGGGGTGTATACAGTGGTATGTCATACTACCACTTCTCCTACTGCTGTCATTGTAACACTATCACGTTCCAGTCACTTACATTATATATACATACAGTGGTAGAAGTGGGGTGTATACGGTGGTATGTCATACTACCACTTCTACTGCTGTCATTGTAACACTATCACATTACAGTCACTTACATTATATATACATACAGTGGTAGAAGTGGGGTGTATACGGTGGTATGTCATACTACCACTTCTCCTACTGCTGTCATTGTAACACTATCACGTTCCAGTCACTTACATTATATATATATATATATATATATATATATATATATATATATATATATATATATATATATATATATATATATACACACATACACACACATACATACATACAGTGGTAGAAGTGGGGTGTATACGGTGGTATGTCATACTGCCACTTCTCCTACTGCCTTCATTGTATCACTATCACATTCCAGTCACTTACATTATATATATATATATATATATATATATATATATATATATATATATATATATATATATATATATATATATATATACACACACAGTGGTATGTCATACTGCCACTTCTCCTACTGCCTTCATTGTCAAAGTCCATTCGCCCACATTTTCCATACCACCACTCCTAAGTTTACACTTCAACCATTGACCCAAAACTAAAGTTGAAAAAAATCCATACTTTGCAGGTGGCCAATGGCTGTAACCTGTTTCACACTGCACCTTTTTTCTACCCTTACTGCTTGGCCTGTTTCAGTGGGTGCCTGCATGAGTGGGTAGGTCACGGGGGGGGGGGGGGGGCATTGACAGTCACTGTGTAACCCCAAAAGGCACCTGCAAGGTAAGTATATTGAATTTTTGGATTACCTGCCACTCCACCAAGAGCTATATTTTATTTTTGGGTGGTATTACCTCAATCAGCATCCACTCTCCAATATAACTTTTTTTTTTTTTTGGGGAGGATGATTAAACCTAAAAATGGTTGAAGTTGTTTGTGACTTCCACTATTGTGGAAAGGGACTGAATGTATTTAATGTCTCCAGATTACATTATTCTTCCCTCCCCCCTCTCTTTAGGACCTTGCAGAGCTGCTAGAACAGATCGGCTGCACCAAGTACCTGCCTATCTTCCAGGAGCAGGATGTAAATCTCCAAATCTTCCTGACCCTTACCGAAACCGACCTGCGGGAAGTGGGCATCACGTGAGTGCCATACAAAGCCTGGTGGTGCGGTTCACTGGCCATGGTGCTCCCCGTGCATAGGATTTGGGTGTGGACCTATTCTCAGAGTTCAATACATACTGTTTACTATAAAACTTGTATATCAAGGGTACATTTCTGATATACTTAGGGTAGCCAATTTTGTGGACAAAAGTATGGTCTTTTCCTGTCTATTATGTTTCTTCCCCATTAACTAAAATTTGCACCAAGTTCAAAATGTATTGGCCAGTTGGCATGCCCAACTATGAACCCTACATAATCCGTTCATAAAATGGTGTGTTGGACATTTGTTTTTTGTTTTTTTAGTTGGGTAACTATTTAAGAGGTAACTACACCCCCTTCTGCCCCTGAGAATCTCCCCTGATTTATATTTACTTTGTTACTATCTCACAGCTTGTTTGGGCCAAAGAGGAAAATGACTTCGGCCATAGCTCGTTGGCACAGTTCTGCCCGCCCTCCGGGAGGTGCTCTGGAGCAGGCCTACGCTGACCGCCTAGAAGCAGAGATGCAGGAACTAGCCATACAGCTGCATAAGGTAAGGGTTGTGACATGTGGCAGGACGTTATGGTCATCCTTTAAAGCTGGAAGCAATTTTTATGCAAGGACACGCTTTCTGCTTTTGCATGTGGTGCTCAAACACCGCAGCTTTCTTTTAACCCTGCTATTTAGAGTTGACTTGCTCCACTCTAATTCTTTCCGCACACTTTAAATTTGCCAGCCCTGCAGCACAACATGGCTTTGCCAAGTTGCAAAATTGCATCGTCTAGATGGATTTACTTCTCTCTATCGGGCCCTATGCGCTTCTTTTGTCCTTGATATAGGTGAGTAAAAGTAACTATCTTCCCCTCATGAAACTTGAAATGAAAATTCTATCTATCTCTTTTCTGGACAGAAGTGTGAAGAGACGGAGCTTTTGAAAGGACAGGTTGCCCAGGAGAGGGAGCTCAGAGCTGTGGCTGAGAGCTGTCTCATGGAGCAGGACACAAAGTGGAGATCCATTCGCTGCCAGCTGGAGGCCACGTGCAATCAGGCTACTGATGCCCAACGGACAGTAGCCAAGCTCAGGTAATTGGCACCTTCACCGTAAGACCTGACTGTCGATGATCTTAAGTATAATGTGAATAGGCAAAATTGAATATGCGATCCATAAACTCAAGTGAGGAAACTTGAAAATGGTTGTATACTTGTTTGGCCTTTATCGAACACTAACATTTGACCAAAACATCTTTCATCTTCTCTGGTTACTCAGTAAGACGAGCTCTGCAAAATGTATGACTGTAAGATCCATATTGTTTTAGCATAAGGTCGATAACAACCTACTGCTCTTTTGTCACAGGAATTGCCAGGAAGAGCTCTCACATTGGTTGGGCAAAGTTAACCCGGCAAGAACCGGGACACCTGTCTTCAGACCAACAGGTACAAGGTGGTGGAAGAAGGGCAGCAGACAGGGACTCTGATGACTGAGCTGTACAGTAAATAATTGACTGTATACATCTTTTTTTTTTTTTTCCTGTGTTGACCAAACATTCAAGATGAATGACAGATCTTTGTAGTGACCATTTCTTCCCCATCATACCTGTGATGTACACTGTTCCAAGAGCAAACGCAGAATAATCATTGGGGGTATTCCACATGCACTGCTTAACCACAAAATTGCACCCTATTTATCAGAATGCAGCCTATCAATTCATTGGGCATCATTGATCTCACTGAGGCACCTCAAGATCAAATATTCATGAGGCACTAGATCCTAATGAACCCATAGGAGGCATCATCACCATTTATTTATAGAGCGCCACTAATTCCGCAGCGCTGTACAGAGAACTCGCTCACATCAGTCCCTGCCCCATTGGAGCTTACAGTCTAAATTCCCTAACACACACACAGACATTGACTAGGGTCAATTTGATAGCAGCCAATTAACCTACTCATGAATACTGGTTCGGAAAACATAATGGCTGCCCACACTGTGTACAGGCAATTGGTATTTTTAAAAGCAATCTATACATGGCTACAGAGAGCAAGTCTGCTTTAAGTAGTTAAAAGAAGTATACAGTGTTATGTTTCCCCCACCTTTGACCATCGCTAACGACCAAGATTTGGTTTAAAGGATATGTCTCACATACTGTAAACTTTTTTTTTTTTTTTTTTTTTCCCCCCTTTACATTCCTGTATTCAGGTGACATTATTATTTCAGTTTCTAATTCTAGTTTTTATGGTCAAGGTCTTTGGCCAATGCGTTGACATACATATACCAAGGTGCATAATCTGTAGATTATAGGGGACTGTGATATTTTTACCTGTATTTTTTTTGTTAGGATCTCCAAGAAATAACGACTCCTCGTTGAAGTCTATGAGCATGCAGGAGCTCTCCACTGCACTGGAGGAAAGCACTGTGGTACTAGGTAAGGACTGGGTACTTTGTAGTGGTATGAGCATCAGACTGTGACCTATCTGTGACTTGCTATCCCATTTGCATTCGTTATTGTAGGACTGAAAGCAAGTATGCCTCTTTAAAGGTGTTAAAATGAAATAATTTATATTTCTACTGCATCCATTGGGGTATAGTTTAGGGGATCCAGGCGTGTGGGTACTTTTCAGAATCTTAACAGCTGGCCATAGCTTCTCCCCCTCTATACCCTTCTCTTGTTAGGCCTTCAGTTAGTTTAGTGCTCCAGTGTGGCAGGAGAAATCGCCCTCTGCTGTTTCAGCTTGATGAACTCTCCAGGTTTATGTCCTGGGAGGTATTTCTGAGGGTATCCTGTTTGGTCTGGAGTTTCACAAAATTATTAGTCAAGCGACAGGAGGAAAAAGTGCTTTCCTTCCCATTAATGCTCCAAAGCCTAAGATGTCCAGGTTTTGCTCCTTTCGCTTCTCCGTCAGGTCGAGGAGTTGGCCCCCTAGGGGTGGTTAGCAATGTGGATGCTAGGCCTCCAGCAGCCATGTCTGCTGACAAGCTATCGGCATGACGGGTGTTCTAACCACGCAGAATTTTCTGTGGTGGGAGCCAGTCTACTCCTCTTCTGGGGTCAGTGGTTCCAGTCCACACCCAATGCTTGGGCGAGGAGAATCATGAACCTGATCATTTGTTTAGGCTGATCCTGAACCTCAAATTTTTAAACGCCCAGCTGCAGATGCCCAGAATAAAGATGGAGTCCTTTTTAAAGTTGGTAATTTACAGCATAGAACAGGAGGAGTTCATTGTGCAGTCAAGTTGATGTGGACATGATGGCATCTCTGTTGAACCACAAGGTGGAGCTCTACTGATCCAGGGCCAGAGATCCTCGGGCTGTCTTGGTAGACGCCATATCCCTGGTGTTTCCATCAGGTTTACCAGTTCCCTCTGGTAGCCATGCTTCTCAGGGTCTTGGAGGTGAAGAGCGAAGGCATTCTGGCTATTCTGGAGGCTTTCAGATTGGCCTTGAAGGACCTGGTGCACAGACATTTATTATGTGGCGGTGGGTCAGTCGTGGCGCCTGCTGCTCAGACTACACCCGCTAAGTCCAGGACTGTTTTTCATCACGGTTTAGACATCTGACTTTAACGGTGTGGCTGTAGGAGCAATGATCCTTCAAGCAAAAGGCTTGTCTGACCACGTGGTGCAAACTGTGCTTCGGGCTCGGAAGCCATGTGCGGATAAAAAGTATCATGTCGTCTGGAGGCCTTATATTGCCTGTTGCGAAAGGAAGGGGTTACCTACCTCTTCTCTTTTTGTCTTCCAAGTTACTTGCATTCTTACAGGATGAGCTGGACAATGTCTTTTGCCTTAGTTCTCTTAAGGTTCAGGTGTGGGCTCTTTCTGTCTTTCAAAAAAAGATACTTTAATGCCTGATGTGCAGACATTCTAGTAGGGTGTGCTTCATGTAAAACCTCAATATGTTCCACCAGTGGCTCCTTGGAATTTAAACTTTGAATTGAATGCTTTGCAGAATTCCCCTTTTGAACCCTTGGACTCTGGACTTGAAATTCTATACAAGAAAGATTGTCTTCCTTTTGCCTATTTCTACAACAAGGAGAGTTTTAGAGCATTGTCATACCAATATCCTCTTGTAGTTTTCATGAGGATTGGATAGGGTGGGTCTTCAGACTAAACCTTCCTTCCTTCCTTCCTTCCTTTCTTCCTAAGATAGTGTCCAGATTCCACATAAATCAGGATATTGTCATCGCAGCTCTGACCAGATGATGTAAGTCTATGTAGGATGAGGCTTCTCTGCCTTCTGGTTATGGTCCGAGCTTTGCATTATGTGCATATTACCCAAGACATTGTGCAGGAATTGATGATCTTTTGGTCCTCTGAAGCGCACAAGAGGGGCGGACCAGCCAGTCTCTAAAGTTAAAATTGCTAAATAAATTACTGCTGTGATCCATCAGACATATAGTGGAGCAGGGCAGCCTGTTCCTGTGATCCTTTGGACTCGCGCCATCAGGTCACTGAGTGTCTCTTGGGTGGCACAGCATGGAGCCTCAACTGAGCAGCTTTGTCAGGCGGCTTCCTGATCCTCCGTTCAGACTTTTACCCCCATTCTGCAAATTCAATGTGTTTGCGTCTAAGGGTGCCAGTTTTGTGAGCAGTTCTTCGCACTGTTTTCGATCTTTCTTTTGAGCATTCCCACTCATGACAGAGGTTTTGGGATGTACCCAGTGTCCCCAAATGGATGCAGGAGAAAATAGGATTTTTATACTTGCTGCAAATCCATTTCTTAGTCCATTGACAACACCCACCCTTGATCTAGTTTCTCCTTTTGTTTGACCTTTTGTGTTTTGAGTTCAGGAGGAAGTTCTTTACTCTTTTCTGTTCATTTCTCTGTATTCATCTCCCTTTCTGTGGTGCTTGATAAACATCAACTGAAGGCCTAACAGGAGCAGGGTATAGAGGGGAGGAGCTATGGACAGCTATTAAGGTTCTTAAAATACCCGCACACCTAGGTCCCTATACTATACCCAAATGTATCCAGTGCAAACCCCCCCTTCAATGGACTATGAGAAATGGATTTAATGTAAAGACAATCTTCTTATCCTCTAACCTACTTGCTGCAATATCAATCTTGAGTCACAGACCAGTTGGTGACCTTGGAAAAGTACCAGACAGACACATTTTTGAATAAAAGTTCTAACAATTCTGTTTGCTGATGTCTGATACTAATGTATATAAACTAAAACTGTTGTTTATAGATGCTGGGAGAGCCATCTTAAAGACATAATGACTGTTTGATGGCACCAACATAAATATTTTTTTTTGTTATGTTTTGATATTATGGTTTTATATAATAAAAGGGTTGTTCTGATCACTTATGAAATTGTTTACTGCTGTTTCTCACAATATCCACAGAGAAGGCATTGAGGGCAGTCCAAGAAAACCTGGAAAAGATGAGGTCCTCAGATAAAGGTCGGCATAAATGGCCGGATCCATGAGCATTAAGGTAAGGAAGGAGAGCTGGATGATGGTCTGAGCTTCCCTTTACATTACTCATGTCATGCCTGGAGACAGAGGTAACCTGTCTGTCCTGCTCCAACTCACCCAGTACCAGTGATCTATGTACTGAGGCCCATTGTTTAGCAGAGAAAGGATGTCTGGGATTCCAATTATGTTCCATGCAGGATGTGAGCCAGCAGTACAATCGTAGTATGGAGGAACATGTACCCCGACCGTCTCATAATCCAATTTTCTTTAGCACTTTTGCTTAATAACTGAACAAACGCCTTAACATACAAGAAACTAGACCTTTGAAGACATGAGGTTACATGATTCTGTATACTAGTTTCATAATCTTTATAGGAGGCTGCCTGATCGTGTGTGTGTTCTTTCTCTGGTTGTTACATTATTTATTAATATTTCTATATAAACCAGTGTTGGGCAACAGGGGGTGCTCGCATCTCGGCCTTTTATTTAATAAATGTCTTCTCCATTTTGACATTTAGGTGCAATCATGAGACATTTACACATGATGTGTTCTGTAATGGGATAATGGTCTCTTCTCACTCAGTGACCAATAATTATCACTCATTGACTACTATTATGGGCAGTGTAAAGTGCAGTTCGGTGCTGTGGAAACAGGATTCTGTTAAATGTCACTTTACATATCTTCAGTGCTTCGCTATGTAATGTGGTGTCCCCACAAGTGACCATAGGCCACAGATGAGGCCCTTTAATCCATGATGTTGCCCATTAATGCTCTAAATTCCCCCCATTGATTTCTGAGTAATTTCATTTAGAACAGGATGTCTTAAGTCTCTGTGGAAGATAACCGTTCGGACTCTGAATACACCAGTTTTGTGTCGACAGAGATTGACTGCAAAGTCCCAGTCAAGTTGTTTTGTTTTTTTGTTTTTTTATGTATATTTTGCTTTGTTAAAGTCCAATCTCTGTCACAGCAGGTACAGTAAGTAGCTTGAAACACCCCATTTCTGTAGGTAACGTTGCCTTTTCTCTAAAATGACCTTGTGCCTCCTGGTCAGCACTTCTAATCAGTCACCAAAGTATTTCTGTATTGTTTGAAGGACATTATGTACTTTTTCTTTCTCTCATTTGCTTTCCACCTTTTTAACTTTGTTACTCATATTTTTGAGTAAAATAGCACACTACGCATATTTGTTTGTTTATTTATTTTTTTCCCCCTTTCTAGGATTCATTTTATTCATACCTCAGACGGTGGGTGAAACTCCACCCCGAAAATGTCCAATCCCAGCCGTGGTGTCCAAAGGAGCCCCCGCTTTCCTCGGCTCAGGTGACCAAAGGGAGTGAGTGCAGGGGGGGGCCTACAGGTGTCAGCGGGCGACGGTGTCGCAGGCAGACTGCAATTGTTGGTGATTTTTCTACTGAACGCTAACGGACGTTGCAGCAGCGAAGGCCGAAAGTCTTATTGCATTATAGTAGATTATGTAATAGGGACGATCCACTGGCCCATCTTAGTGGAAGGGGTAACCAGCTGCGTGCTTGTGGTTTTAAACTGTTTTTAAATGATGCGGAATGATCCATTGATATTCTGCCTGTGGCAGATTTTACAGAAGCAGCGCCATAGTCTTATGTACTCACAATAAAACATGTACATATGTGATTTCGGGCTTGGTTTTATTTATTCTGTTCTGCTTGAAGAATACTTCTTTTCAGCTGCCTTGATATAGAAGTAGGCAAACACAATAAGCCCAGGTATCTCCAATTATATACCGGTGCGTCTTAGAATAGTCCTTGGGCTTCTCATGGATATCCATGCTGACCAGTCAGTCATCTTGATAAATGAACCCAGGACGGACCTCTGGAGTGACGGCTTTGTGGTAACATTGGCTGTCGTAGTGTTTGCTTGACTTTTTGGAAAAGTTGTGTTGCTGCCTCTTATCAGCAGAGAAAATCTATACCTTGGCCTCAAAGCATAGATAACATGGTGACTAATGGCTTAACCCAGAGTTCCATGGTATTCCAATAGGCTCACATTAAGAGTCCGGTGATAGACCAGGTCACCGTTGGCACAGCATGGCTGTCCTATTTGTTTTCCACATCTGCCATTTCTTCTGGATCTCGTACTTCACCTGGGAGAAGAAAGTAAAATTAGGACAGCTGTGAAGCATAATTACTTGTTAGTTTTGCAATTGCAGTATATATGGATGCTCTGCTACAGCCAGTAGCAGAATGGATCGATTGTATGAATTTTAATGTCCTTGCTTTGTACACTTTTTTTGTATCCTTTTCAACTTGAAAGAAGCCGTTACACTAACATAAGTAGGTTTATTTAATAAAAGTGTCACTTGCAAGTTCTATCCGGTCTTGATTTATTATTTTATTGATTTCACTCAAAATGTTGCATATTTTCTGTCTTCTCATTGGTAGCAAAATAATGTATATATTTGTGTGTGTGTGTGTGTGTGTGTGTATGTGTATGTGTGTGTATATATCTATATCCAAAGACAATCTTGCAGAAATCCAAATTAATTAGGTGTCCGTTTTAGAGATTCAACCAATACTGCTAAAAAAATTGGTAACCAGCTTGATCCCTCTTACAGTATTCTCTGGATACGTCACAAATAAGTGCATTGGACACCATTATATAAGAGCAGAGTTATCGCTAAAGGCAACGGATATAAAAAAAATCTGCTTTGACAGTAGAATTCTCTGAAGGTTGAGTTACTTTTAACTCAATGAGAGAAACCAAATTCTGAGATTACATATGTGTTTTATTAGTTGCTCTGATCCTTTATTATATAAAACCTCTCGGTGGATTGTATAGAAGTATTTCACCCTATACAAGGCCGTGTGTATTCTGGACTCCTGGAACACAAGGCTGCTGTTGTAATGAAAGGATCATCAACCGTTGATGGCGATTGTAAACAAACTCACCTCTTTATTAGCGAAGCAGTACAGCACAGCGACTAGAAAACCCTGTAAGAGACAGTAACAGGCGTTAATGACCTTTGATGGCTTCTGTGGTGTAGCTATAACATCATGATGACCGACATCCACACTAGCTGGGTGAGGAAATTGTCAATCTGCTCTCTAGCTCTCACTTAATTTGTCATGGAAGGTAGTCCACTAAATGACCAGCACTGAGCCAGTTCAACCTTCAAGTGAACGAAGAATTATTTTATGAACCAGTTCTATTTTAACATACTTATTCACAAAGTCTTGAACAGAGACGATCAAGTCTTTAACTAGATCAATTGTTTAATGGGTAAAATTGATACTCTCTACAGAGAATAGTAATTAGGCTGGGTAGTCTTCTTTTTAGTGTTTCTTAATAAAATGTAATCTCCTAGTTGTTAAAGGGTGCTCTCTATAACGTTCATTCAAAACACTATGAATACTCTCTTATTGTTGCCTGACACTACAATGCAGAGCTGCCATGTGGCATCCAAGAGTTAATCTCTGGTTTACACAGTCCCTGTCAAGTTGGTTTAATAATGAAGGGAAAGTGCTGTGCAGTTTGCTGCTTCCCCACCAATGGGATACACTCTCATTCAGGAGACATTTAATGAGCAGTTGCTAAGGTAGCTGCATGTGCCCAAGCCATAACTAATAGAGATGTTCTACAAGGCTGCATGTACGCAAACAACTCAAACAGCATTTGTCGCACTTCAGAGATACCTCACTTTCTAAATTTCACTAACCAATCTATTTATGGGCTTATACCCACTGCTGTTGATTACGTGTGATGTAACTCCCCATAGGATTCCCTTCTCATGATTAAACTGTATATCGTGTCTGCTTAAACTGTGTTTCCATGTATTCACTTTATAATTGCAAGAGCTGGGATCGGACTGATCCAAGTGCAGCCTATTCCATAGGTGTGGTAAGCGCCAGCTCTTGCAACTGCTGGTAGAGGGTCTATGCAAGTAGAGGGCGATCAAACACACATAGGAAGTGCTATTAATTCTGGAGCTTTGGTGCAGCACAATGGCTCAGTGGTTAGCACTTCTGCCTCACAGCACTGGGGTCATGAGTTCAATTTCCGACCATGGCCTTATCTGTGTGGACTTTGTATGTTTCCCTGTGTTTGCGTGGGTTTCCTCCGGGTGCTCTGGTTTCCTCCCACACTCCAAAAACATACTGGTAGGTTAATTGACTGCTATCAAAAAATTGACCCTAGTTGCTCTCTCTGTGTGTGTGTATTTTGGGGAATTTAGACTGTAAGCTCGAATGGGGCAGGGGCTGATGTGAGTGAGTACTCTGTACAGTGCTACGGAATCAGTGGCGCTATATGGCGCTATATAAATGGTGATAATGATGATCTCACTAAAAGACTGGAATGAGGTACGTCAGGGGGGTTACCAGAGCTAAGTTAATCATCAGTGATTAGGCTCCATTTGTTGAACATTGTAGCATCGGCACAGGGTTCAGGAGTGTGAGATGGGTGATTGTCAGGGCCTGTCTAGCCCCTGTGAGATAAAGGTTGTCAGACGGAATGGGTCTCTGCTCCACAGAAATTGTGAATTGGGTACCAGCCTACAGCAAATCCCTGTCTTGTTGTGGACGATGCCTTGGAGAAAGGTGAGAAGTGCTCCAGCCATCATACCGCGATGGAGGATCCCTGACGTGGAGTACCTGAAGCAGTCACCACAAATTGCACCCCCTGAGCTCCGGTATCCATGCATTTATATGGTCACCGAAAAAACCTTATCACCAAGGTCTATCCAGCCATCACCATTTCAGTCATCCTGCCTCTTGCACAGCACAAATCCTTTAGATTCTGAGCCCCACAGTTCAGTACTATGTAAAATGCTGACGCTACATAAATGTCTAATAATACCACTTTATTGAATCTCCGATGTACCATCCAACTAACATTTCACACACCTGTGCTGCAAATGGCTTTGTTAAACATAGTGCTTGGATTAACAACAAGTATCCACACTGTTACCCAGTGATGGTCTCACCTGGAAGGAGCTGAAAAAGAGGTTGAAGAAGACCTTCATGTACCGTAGGATTCCTGACGTCTGCTCGTCTGTGGCGAAGATGAACACCACCTCGTGGATCCCAAATAGTGGAATAAGTGTCAGCGTTGCCTTAGCCAGCCTAAGGGGGCAGGTAGACATTGTCATAAGTCATGTAGGCTGGGTGTCTTTCAACAATGTACATCTAACAAGAATGTAAACATGGTACCTGAAGAGACCCTTCATGTGTATTTTGTAAACATGCACACTTGCAATGACAGGTTACTATTCCAATGTCAGGTTTTATGTGCATTGATCAATGCACATAATTCAATGTGCAATGGTCAATGCACGTAAAATGGGAAGTTTTGAAGACACGCCCTTGTAAAAGAAGATTTGGGCACTTACCAGTCCAGATTTAAAAATGCAACTATAGCTTTAAATATGTGCATCAACCCAACTACACATAGTTCTCGGTTATTTAGGAAACATGCATTTAGGCTACGTCCATGTTTTTTATGCACATCATCATCATCACCATTTATTTATATAGCGCCACTAATTCCGCAGCGCTGTACTGAGAACCCACTCACATCAGTCCTTGCCCCATTGGGGCTTACAGTTTAAATTCCCTATCATACACGCACATAGACAGACAAACTAAGGTCAATTTCATAGCAGCCAATTAACCTACCAGTATGTTTTTGGAGTGTGGGAGGAAACCGGAGCACCCGGAGGAAACCCACGCAAACATGGGGAGAACATACAAACTCCTCACAGATAACGCCATGGTCGGGAATTGAACTCAAGACCCCAGTGCTGTGAAACAGAAGTGCTAACCACTAAGCCACCATGCTGCATATAGACCGTAGGGCTGTTCTTTTGAAGAAGCTTGTTAAAAAAAAAAAATATTCATGACATAAACTGTCAAAATTTAGATTAAATGTATCCCCATTGTCAGTTCTCCCATTGTTCATATGAAAGCTCTAGCAAAGGGCAAAAGAAAAAAAATAATTTAGCAAGGTGTATTACCACTTGCAGCGTTATAGCATATTCCCTCCCTACCCCCTGCCCGAGGCTGTTCTTCTGTGCAGCCTCGTCTTTGGTCCTCCCTCTCACATCCCCAATCTGTATAGACATTTTAAAGTGGTCAATGCAAACGTTCACCTCTTTAGATGATGGTGCAACTTTAAAACCACATAATACACTCTGTCCTTTTATGGTCAATTGCATGAAATTGGTCAACCACTGTTATACTTGTCCTATCCAGTCACTATGTGTTTTGGGGGTCAGTCTTGACCCTGAAGTGCAGGAGAATATGTTGGCATTGTTCGATGGCTGGTTGTCACATTTGCAAACTAGTTGATCGAAACAACCAGCGCCCAAAGATGCACGATTTCACCTCTGAAAAGTATTTTCAAAATGAGAGGGGTTATCAGCCATATCCATCACATATAAACACACACACACACACACACACACACACACACACACTTTCCAATTTGAATTTCTACTGTATTCCTCAGCATCTAAACATGTTCCAAAGCTTTGTGAAAAAAGTCTGCCTTTGTAATACATCGCTTTAATGCACGGTGTTCAAGATTCACCTGTATCTGCTTGTAAATGTTCTGCTGTTTTGTTCTCGAAATCATCAGATTGTAAGTGCTTTTCTGATTTTTACTTTCTTGTGTAATAAAGACAACAAGACACTTGGGGACATATTTACAAAGCTGCGGGTCTGAAAAGTGGAGGTGTTAGCTAGAATCTGATTGGTTGCTGTAGACATCATTTATTTAGTACATTCTACAAAATGTCATCTAGAATTCGATTGGTTGCTATAGGCAACATCTCCACTTTTTCAAACCCGCAGTAAATATAACCCTAAGTGTTTGACATTTTGGAATCCCCTTTAGCCAATTTTGTGAGCCCTATCAGAAGGTATATAAGAATTTGGCATAAACTTTTAAAATATATATATATATATGATTGTGCAAAGCTTATCACCTCTTTTATTCACATTAATGCACAAGTCTAAATTAACAATATATTCCTTACTAGTCGTGTGTATAAATTTCAAAATATAAATATTATCATTCAAGCAGGAAATGTAAGAAACCAGATTAACTTTATCACATGTCCAAATAAATAGCATGTCATCTATATGTCAAGTGTAGGTTTCCTTAAAAAAAAGCAATGAGCTGTGGGGATTGTTAGATCTAATACAATCTCCCAATAGGCTAGTGTTATGAACCACACAATCGGTGACTGATAACCCCTATATAGAACCTAGTGTGCAAGATGTTTTTCACCATTAGCAGCTGCCTTTTCTGGGACCACACTGTTCCCTAGTACTCAGAGACCCCTAGACTTGATCCCAGTACTGTAGTACTAGTACTGCCATGAGTGAGGTAGAGTCAGGGAAACTTACAGCTATGGCAGAGAGTTCAAGGCAGAGATCCAACAGCAAGGTCCAGTAAATGTAGCCAAGGGCAAACACAGTAAATCCAGCAGCAGAAGACATACCAATCTACTGTATATAGGACAAGGACACAAGAACTAGGTTTACCTAGGCTAACACCAGCAAGGCAATAATGACAATGAGTTTATTTATGTAAGTCCTGGCCAATCAGCTGCTGGGTAGAAATCATGTGAGCAGAAAGCGTTGACTGTTCAGCTGCTAGGTAGTGAGCAGTGATGAGTCTTAAATAAATAGATAAATCATCTGCAAATGGAATCCTCGTTAGCAGCTCAGAAAGCTGGGTGATAAGGCTCCTCCTGCACATAGAAAACACAACAAATCCTACATACAGTAGAATTTGGAATAGATTCTGAGACAACAGAGCAGAAAAATACATAACATCTAGTAATACATTTGCTAGACTGGGAGCTACTGGAATACCCATCGCAATTATTATGTGTTACTTCTAAAAAGTTATCTTCATACTTAAATATAACATAAAGTATAAAATTTATATTTTGTGTCAAAAAAGTCAGCTTGACATTCAGGCATATCCAAGAAGTGATTCATTAACCACTTGGCAGCTAAAATACAATACTTATATATAATGATGGTATATAGTGATTTTATGTCACAGATAATGAGTGTAAATCTCTGATCCCAGAAGATGCTTTCGCATATTATTATATCCGTACAATCCGTGACAAAAGATTGTAGGTCAAGACAAAGGGCTTTAGAAAAGAATCTAGACATCTGGAGAGATTAAAAGTTAGGGAGCCTATACCAAAAATGATATGTCTTCCTGGAGGGTTAATTAAGCTTTTATGAATTTAAATAAGTTTGACTTTTTCATCGATCTTAACAAGTTGATGAGGAAACTCACTATTCAAAGATTCTTTAGATCTAAGTGACACAACAACAATTCATTTTATATTTAATAGCAATTATTTTGAATATGAAGATATCTTTTATAAGCAACACGTAGGAGTTGCAATGGGTACTTCAATAATCCCCAGTCTAGCAAATGTATTACTAGGCTATTAAGAGAGAGATTTTATCTGGTACTATATACTTGATACAAATGACCAACGGGTTTCTAGAAAAAGGATATGATTTAGAATTTCTCAATAGTTTAAAAAATGCTGGTGTCAAAATGCCTGTTAATTCTGTGTATAGGACATTGTTACTGATCAATCAGAAAATGACAGATGCATGAAGTCTAGATAAAAATCGAAGGAGTATACTTATGATGGATCCTTTACTCCAAACTATTTGTAGGGAACAAACCAACTTTATTTACAAAAATGTAAGGGGGTATATTTACTAAACTGCGGGTTTGAAAAAGTGGAGATGTTGCCTATAGCAACCAATTAGATTCTAGCTGTCATTTTGTAGAATGTACTAAATAAATAACTAGAATCTGATTGGTTGCTATAGGCAACATCTCCACATTTACTAAACCCACAGTTTAGTAAATATACCCCAAGGTGTTTGAAAGATAATGTGGCCTCTACAGTTAACTATATTTATGACAAACCTGAGTTGAAATGTTACAATAAATATGGCTCAGGTAATATATATATATATTTATTGTAGAAATAAAACTCTAAATTTTAAGTCACATGATAAAAAAATAAAATAATTTACATATGTGGTCTATTTATTCTATTGGATTTGTGGCCTCTAACATTTTGAGAGGAATAGCCATACATTTAATAGAAGAGTTTAAGGATACCAATATAATATAATGAAAAAAAGTACTTTTTGTAAAGAAACTTTCTTTACATACACTTAATGAACACCATAATAGTGACAACGTGCACCTGAAAGCACTTGGCATTGAAAGGGTTAGTTTGAGCCTTGGAGTTGGGATCTGTTGAAACATACTAGATTTAGGCTACGAATACCTAGGTTAATGAAGTTTTTATATTACTGCATTTTTTTTAATAATCATACGATCTTACTCATACATTAGTTTATTCTGAAAATGTTTCTATGTATGTTTTGATGCTTTCTGGTTTCCACTTTAATATTGCAATTGTCATGAATTTTATCATAGACATTTAGAATCTGAGTTATTTATTACAACTCAATCTGAACGTGATTTTGTTGTTTACCGGCAGTAACCATGAAATAAAATGTTTTCTATATATTTTATGTTTCAAATACTCAATGTTTCCAAATTAAATTGCTGCAATATATAAATAGCTTATTTTATATTAACTTGAATTTCACATCTCTCTGTTTTTCTTTAGGTATTCTGCGATCATTTTAATGAACCTCGTTGTTTTCTTGAGTATTTGATCTCATCGCTCTAATTATGTAATTAATTTGCAGTTTTATAATCTCTTCTTTTGCTCCCAGAAACGCGTTCTGACAGCCTGATGAAAAGGTTAGTTCATTGATAGACGTTGCAAGATAATCCAGGTTCACCTGTATCTGCTGGTCGTAGGGTTAGAACAGCTTGTAAATAACTATTTTGTTCTTTAAATCAACAATTCGTAAGTGCATTGCTTTCAACCTTGTTGTCTAATAAATATAAGTGGTGAGACACAGTCCATTTTAAAAAGGAATGGAATTGTGTTCCAGACCACGAGAAGAACATAGCCTTTAAATGGTAACTCAATGAAAAATTCAAAATAATTCCATGAGGTTGTGACGATTATGTAGTATATCTAATGACTGATTGTTATTTTGTGTTGAATTCATGTATGACAATGTGTATATTTTATGTAACCTCTTAAGTATGCTTTGCTGACTGACCTAGATGACATGTGCAATTAAAAAAGAGTCTTTTGAAATTAGCCAGATAGATAAGGATCTCGGGGGGGTTTGAAGCCCAAAGTTGTAAACCATCTACCCACTCAAAGCTGATCAGAGGTGAGAGATTCTCTGAGGTGCTCAAACATATATCTTAGTGATAGATAATTTACTTCGGAAAGCTCTGTGTCATTTTGGGAATCAATCTGACTTAATTGAACGTGTAATTCCTAAGGTGGGGGTGAAGAGCCTGTAAGGGTTTAAAATCTTCTGCTTTAGACATTACATCAAGCATTTCATGAGGGGGTCTATCAAGACTGAAATGTCCCATACTTCTCAACTGTGTTCCCTCACACATCAGGTCTTAACTAGTAAGTAGTGACTCTGATTTTATTTCCTATTTTATTTTCTGAAACTCATTTGTGCAACATATTGTATGTCTTGTTATTGATTTTTGTAAATAAGCCTTGGAAACATTTTTAGATTAAATAAATTGAATCAAGTGTATTCTCCGTGATTCTTTGTGAACTTACAAAGCCCAGGGAGGCTCATGCTACATGTGTATGTGATTTAAGTGTGAAATATTAATAAGTGGTTCTGGGGAACATAAGGACACCATAATAAATCCTTTGTGGTAGCAGAAAAGGTGTATTCATCGCTAAGTGACTAAGGTGAGGTCAGTCACGGCCACTTGTTCAGATTGCTGTATCTGGGACAGGCTGGGCGTTCGTGACAAAGGTATTTATGCTGTCTCTGCAGGGAAAGGATTGATGAATATAAGTGCCTGAGGTATGCATATGCTTTGACAGGATCTGTCAAATATAAATTGCATCATTAGCATAAAGGAGTGACTTTTGTGAGAGGGGGGCAAGATCATTTCCTTGATTGATAGGCAAGTAATCAGAGAAGCACCTGTTACAATGAATAAATGAGCGTGAGGAATGCTGATCTTGGCTCACCGCTTGGGAAAGGTATTGCTGTGATAACTTGATTTATTGTATGCCTTCCAGCATATACACCCCATTACATGCATAAGACAATGTTCTTCTCCCATCTACTTACAGTGACTTGGCTGAGTTCAATATTTCATATTAAAGAAGTTTTTAGGTGCATTTCACTAAGGCCAGACAGTACAGCTATAGCACTCCTTCTTCAGTACTACCCAACTGGGTATATATGAATGAGAAGGAGATGAAGTGGGTTTATTACATCCCTTAGGATGTAAGCTCATTTGAGCAGAGCCCTCTTCCCTTTGTTCTCCATACCTGCTCTTCTGCTCTGTCTTTACTGCATTAGCCTGCCTGGAGTCTCTGAAGTTTTGGTATTTTTTGTTAACCGTTTGTAATGTTTCACCTTGTTTAGTCTACTGTTTGTGCTGTGTACGGCGCTGTGGAACTCTTGTGGCGCCTAATAAATAAAGGATAATAATAATAATAATATGTGAATGAGGAGATGAAGTGAGTGGGGCTAGAGAAGCCTGTAGCCAATTAGAGTATTGCAATGTTAGCAGTGCAGATACATTTAGCCCATTCAATACCTACGTGTCCTTAAATAGGTAAGTTCAAAGTGTGAAGGGCTTGGTCAACTTCTAGCCAGTCTGAAGACCAGCGGTTCCCCTCCATTTTGATGTTGTGACACACGCTGGGACTTGTATCAAAACATAAATTGAATTAAAGACAGGGGTCATGACCACTATGAACTGTGGTGGTCCTGACCCCTGGCTTTGTATCTTGGTCAGTGCTTGTACTCCGCCTGCCCCTGATCATTAGCGTGAAAGATTTAATCATCCTTTGTGGTTCAGTACTGTGAAAGTCAAAACAATTGGATGAAGTCGTTTCAAATTAATAAACATCAATTTAATTGGCTTTATGTGAAAATATGCCTATAGCACGCTACGGCGTGGAAGGGCATATTACGCAATAACACTAGCGAACACTTCTAAATAAATTTACACACACACATATATTTGTAAATAGTTCACCTTAATAAAGTTCCAACACATAGTTCTTTTATATTCAAATGTGATAGATTTAATAGTTTAATATAATAATGTTAAAGTGCATAATATAATAATGCACTTTATTGACATCTAAGATTCAGGATATAGGAAATATATCATGTTTAGTGCCATACTAATCCACTTTCTACCATTAGACATCCGCTATAATCGTCTAAGCGGTCGCACCCTGCGTATGCTAGTTATAGATGATAAAGGATTAATGCTCAAAGTGATATTGTGTTTGGAATGCCAATAGGCTGGGTTGAACCGGTATTTCGGCGGCCTCCTTAGGGAAGACACGTAGGCAGCTTTTGGAGAGTTGCCCCCCACCCTTGGAGAGCAACGTTTGAACCAACCTATGAGCGGCATTGTACTGGACTGTCCTAAATCCTGAACCAATGGAAAAATGCTGTGACCTCACCACTGTTTTTTATGTACCACAAACTGTATATAAACCAGCCACTGGGACCATCATTCAGTCTACTTTGACCACAGGCTTCAGGACTGAATGACTGTTTGGACAGTGCACTGAGCAGGACTGCCAAGAGGAATTCAGGGCCCCGGTACAACAACTTCATGGGGCCCCCCTTATCATTGAGCATGGTAAAAAAAATTGCCCTGCCTCTGAGAAGTTTGTGTGGTCATACCATTGGGGGTATGGCTATGCATCATTGGGGCGTAGCTAGCAGGTGAAAAGCGCTAGGCCCTGAATTCGCCAGAGTGTGACAACCACACCTGACTTTCAGGACATCTAGCACCACAGGGATTGTCCCACTAGAATCACAACATTTCACAGACTCTCCTGCTCTCTCCTACCTCTTCTTATCACGTTCACCACCTGTGGCTGCAGGTTTCTTTAGTTGCGGATTGTCTGGGTCCTGGAATGTTGGGGGCCCTATTTTGGAAAAAAAATGGGTACATTTAGAAAATTCCTACAAATTTAACCTATTTCCCTCCCTCCAAACAGCACCAGCAATAAATTAATAGTATCTACATCTCATAAATATACCTATTTCCCGCAACCATCACTGCCATTAAATAATTCATAGTCACATTTAATAAAGACCTAATTCTCCCCAAACTCACCACCACATTCAATAGCCCCCAAACCACCCCATCTGAAATTAATAGTCCCCACTATTACATTTTCCCACCATCACCCCACAAACAAAATAGTACCCATTAATTAGCCAACACCTACCTTACACACACTACATTGCCAAAAGCTCCCTGTGCCATCACACACACATTACTGTGCCCCTTCATTATCACCACGCTATGCCCCATTATGATCACACTGCTCCCTCCATAATGCTTTTCCCCCCTTCATCACACTGTGTCATGCTGCTTTTGACCCTCTTCACACTCTGCCATACTGCTTTTGATCCTCTTCACAATCTGCCATACTACTCCTCCCTTCATCACTCTGTGCCATGCTGCTTTTGACCCTCTTCATAATCTGCCCTGCTGCTTTTGCCCCTCGTCACACTCTGCCATGCTGCTTTTACCCTCCTTCACATGTTATGCTGCTCCTCCCTTCATCACTCTGTGCCATGCTTCTCCACCACCCTGTGCTTTTTCTCCCCCCCTCTTTTTCATCACCCTGTGGTTTTCTCTCTACCCCCCCCCTCTTCTTCATCACCCTGTGCCTTTCTCCCCCCCTCTTCTTCATCACCCTGTGCCTTCCCCCCCTCTTTGTCATCACCATGTGCCTTTCTCTCTCCCCCCCACTTCTTCATCACCCTGTGCCCTTCTCCTCCCCTCCTCTTCATCACCCTGTGCCTTTCTCTCTCCCCCGCTTCTTCATTACCCTGTATCTTTATCCCCCTCCCTCTTCTTCATCACCCTGTGCCTTTCTCTCTCCCCCCTCTCTTCTTCATCACCCTGTGCCTTTCTCTCTCCCCCCTCTCTTCTTCATCAACCTGTGCCTTTCTCTCTCCCCCCTCTCTTCTTCATCACCCTGTGCATTTCTCCCCCCCTCCTCTTCATCGCCCTGTGCCTTTCTCCCCCCCCTGTTCTTCATCTCCCTGTGCCTTTCCCCCCCATCTTCATCACCCTGTGCCTTTCTCTCTCCCCCCTCTTCTTCATCACTCTGTGCCTTTCCCTCCTCTTCTTCATCACCCTGTGCATTTCTCCCCCCCCTCTTCTTCATCACCCTGTGCCTTTCTCCTCCCCCTCTTCTTCATCACCCTGTACCTTTATCCCCCTCCCTCTTCTTCATCACCCTGTGCCTTTCTCCCCCCCCTCTTCTTCATCACCCTGTGCCTTCCCCCCCCTTTTCTTCATCACCATGTACCTCTCTCCCCTCCCCTCTTTTTCAACACCTTGTGCCTTTCTGCTTTCCTCTGTTCTTTTACTTACCTATGTATTGGCTTCTTTCATCACTTTTCTTTTCTTCTCTTCTGTCTTCAATTTTATCTGTGCCTATACAATATGTTTATTTTCTTGCCACCTACAGAAATGTTATAAGCAGACTTTTGTATAGAAAGTCTTGTCAAAGCAAGGCTATCAATTGTCAGGAAGGATTGAAGGGCAGTGCTTACGTGTAATAAGAACAACCAATTTTGATACACGCTGATTTGTGTATTCAAAGCTGTTCTTGAGCATATTGTTGAGATTAGATCACACATCAATTGTCAATTATTGTGTTACTAGGTAGCAATTCCATCACTGAGGCCCTTCCTGACCAATAATCATGTGGTTTGCTGACTAATATTCATGAGTCACTAGTTCCTTATAAGCAGCATATTGCTTTAGTCTACAGTTCTCTGCATAGGCTGCTCAGCCTGCCACTTGGTGCGACTAAGCAGGTTCATCCAATCAGAGGAGAGAAGGGGTGGGACTAACTCCGCATTGCAGCTATAGACTCCAGAGGAAGCATTCCACTGAACTACTGCATGCAAGTAATTATAATTGTAATGTGGTCAACAAGCTAGTGTTTTTTTGCATTGCACTGAGGTCAATAAAATAGGGTTTTGCATTTTACTGCAATCAGCAGAATTAGACTTTGCATTGCACGGTCATCCCCAGAATATGGGTTCTGCATTGTACTGTAGTCACTGGAATAGGGCTATATTTGTATTGTGATCACCAGAATATGGGCTGCACATCTAACGTTGTCACCAGAATATAGGTGCTGTATTGTACTGTGGTCACTAGAATAGAATGAAATGGCACGCTAATTAATCCATTATTTGCTATGTGACAGGCGCCGTCCCTGCCCTCTTCTCTTGTAACAGGGATGAACAACAAACGGCCTGGGCTGCAACTTTCAAAACCTATCAGCGGTCAGTGTGACATCACTGACCTCTGGAAATGAAATAATTATATGGCCTACTTAAGGCTAACTCTGGCACTGATCATTCTTCCGTTTAGCAATTCTGGTACCACTGATTCGTGGTGTTCACCTTGGCTACCTTGACCATCCTTCTCCTTGACGTTTCTGCTTTGTCTGAATCTCCTGTTACTGACCTGACTTGCTCACTACGCTCTATTCGAGACTCGGTTACTTCGCTAGCGACTGGCTTTGCAGGCTGCATCTTGCACGTTCCATGCAGCTATGCCTAAACTTCTTTGCAGGGGTCCTTGGTGAACACCGGGGGCGTGTTAGACTCTGCACCACTTTGCCCGGTATCATCAACCTACTAGTGGGAGTATGTCTGTCTTTCCAGTGTCATTTGGACACTATGTCACTGAACCTGTCCATTTAGCCTTAGCAAAAGTGGCAACCCTGTGTATAAATGACAGGTGCTCTTTAAGATGCCTAATGTATGCCTGAGCTTGAACAGACACATCAAAAACACAACTACTCTGTCCCTTTAAGATTTTGTGGTAGAGCCTTACTAATGTAACGGTGTATGAAAATTGAAGAAAATCAGCATTTTAAAAATCTAGTTAATGAACTATATAGCAATGTTCATTAAACTAAATTACATTTCACTGTGCACCACATCAAAGCTGTAGATTCTGATGAAGGTTTACCTTCTAATCATCACCTGCAGCCAATTATCCATAATCCTACTCTGATACTTTTCACGTTGTGTGCCGGAATTCTGTATGTGGTTTCTGGGAATAGGATGCAAATTGTTCAGGTCACCGTTACCATGGCGACTGAATAGTCTTCTGGTACAGGTTAGCGAGAAGGGTTTATATCATAACAATATTCACCTGCAATTTGTGCTGCAGTAATTCCTAATTGCTATGTAAAGTGGATGGGAGATATATATATATATATAGATAGATAGATAGATAGATAGATATTTAATTTACAAATCAAATATTCTTCTGCATATCACTCTTAATACCGTATATACATTTTAAGACTGTAAAGATGTTTAAATTTGGATTTCTCCTATGTAAAAGATGACTTTTTATAGCTATGCATTATTCATTATTGTGTTTAGAGGTTGCATAAAAGGTAAGGAAGATTGTTTTGAAAAATGTACCCCTTATGACCGCATTTAGCCATTGCATTCAAACTGATCATTACAGCTCAATGCAACTTTTTTTTTATACTCACAGTTGTGTGCATATAATATGTGTGCAATGTATATATCAAATATGTATACGACATTTCACAAAAAGTAAGGTCGGAATTTTGCCCCACGAAAACCATTTGATAGCAAGAGTTGCAATTCTACTGTACCTATTCCATTTGGAATCCCCCCAGCCCACCCTGAGCTTCAGAACAGCACATACATTTCACAATGTCTTCAGCTGTGATCTAGTATAGATGATTACATTGATATTGGGACATAGCTACTGACCGCTATGGGGATTAGCTCACATATTGTTGCCTTATATAATTAAATCTTTTATATTATATTTACTGTCTCATTTCCTGTGCACCCATATACATCTCTGTCATGCTGCCCCGTTATACTATTTGCTGCTGTATAACTATAATAAACTTGTTGGTAGCTGCTTCTAACTTTAATCAATTAGCCCCAAGTGTCTAGTTCCAAAAAATGTCTCCTTATTCACAACAACAAAGCTTAATTGTCAACCAGCCATTGGGAGTGATTCCATTGATCCTTAGTCTATAATTCCTGAGGCTTTACAAGATATACAAAATAACTTTTACCAATGTCATCAATTTTAACATCACTGAATAAGTATAGACATGTAGTACATTCAGGAAATGTCATCCTGCCTACCTGAGATGATTGATTGGTCTCACCTTAGCTTGTAATCAGCATAACCTTTCTGATTGGCTCGCAGCTTGGACAATATCATTTTTAAGATCCTCATGAAGATCAGAAGGTTAATCTGAGGAGCACACAGAGAAAGCTGGAATTAGGGGCATGCCACGTGACATAGAATTTGATGTCAGATAAGAGCCGCTTGGCCCATCTAGTCTACCCATTTTTTAACCTATGGTAACCTCAAACCCTATTTAATCCTTTATTCTTTGCAAGGATATCCTTATTTCTATCCCAAGAATGTTTAAATTGTTCTACTGTCATTTTGTCTGCCATAATTAAGCGGAAACAGGCACAAAATTGTTGTGACACAAAACACATTTCTCGATGTTGCAAATTCATTACCACAAGAATGACCACAGATGTGCTCAGTCAGTGTTTTGCTGCTGTAAAATAGATTTTGGTGGCAACACTAATGTCACGTGTAAAAAAGAGATTTTTGTGCCACAAAATGAATTTTAGTGCATTTTGAGGCACAAAAACCTATTTTGTAAGTCACAAAAAATTATTTTGAGATGACAGAATTCAAATTTGTTTTTGCACCAGAAAGTAAATGGTGTGTTACATAACTGATGTCTGTTGAAATAATTTTGTCACAATTGTATTACAAAAATCATACAGATCATGTATCCTACTTTTAGGTGTATCCAGAATGCGTTTACTATATGGTCACCTATTCACCTGGAATGCCAGGGAGATTCCCTTATAAGTGTGAGACCTCCCAGAATCCCCGAGGAGCAGGCAATTCTCCCAGAGAAGGACTTACCGACCCTCAAGGTGATCAGTAAAGTGCCGTGATGGCCCAGATTACGTCACATCCCGCCTACCTCAGTGAACACTGGGTAAGCAAAGGCTTGATAATGAAATTAGTATCAATATACACAATGCCCTGCCCTCCACAGTTATGACAAACAGGCAACTATGGTTTACTATGCACAATGGTTAAAAAAACAAGGCATGTCAGTCAGCCTGCATTTGCTTAGCATGATAAAAGAATCAAATTTAAAAGAAAATAATTATTGAATTGAAGACATGATGTGACACATGGGACTAATGACAACTCAGCACATCTATAATATAAATGCTTAGTGGCGTGTGTTAGTCTGTCTGTGTGTGGAAAAAATAAAACCAAGCTGCAGCGCCACCTGCTGGGCAGAGTTATACACTGACCTACTAAATTCTTAGTGTGTGTGTGGAAAAAAAAATTCAGAAAGGGCTGAAATTTGGTATACTAAGATGTTTTTAATTTGTTAATTGTTAAAAGTGTTTATAAAGATTTTAAAAATATATATATATATTTCTTGAAGGAGAAGTGACAGTTGGGAGTGGTTGGTGGTTGCCGTGGGTGACAGTGGGGAGTACTTGGTGGTTGCCGGGGGTGACAGTAGGGACTGGTTGGTGGTTGAGACCTGGGCTATGGCCCAAATGCATGACAAGAACCTTTTTAACACCTTAAGTAACTTGATTTGACTAGAATGCATGAGTATCATGCACGGGTTAACTTGTACTTAATAACAGCCCAACAACCGGTCATGTAACAGCGTTCATCAATGTGGTTCAAGTCAGATTAATTAGCAGAAAATAACTTTACAATGGGTATCCAATCAAGGGCGTGTGTGGGTGGAGTAACTTTGAGGTGTCAGCTCACCAAAGAGGCTAGCAGGATGGGGATCCGGATTATCCACCAATAGGCCATGTTGTCATTCAGAGCCCAGCATCTGTAAAAAAAGAGAGATTTTAACCAATCACAGCTGGGAACGTGTGCCGGCGATATAAGAGGGGAAAACAGCAAAAGAGCAACTTAGCGTTAATCACTGGATGACTGAAAGGAGGTGAAAGAATTCCACTGACAGGAGGAATAAACTGTGAATAAAATATAAAATCATTTAATATATTACTCTTCTTAAACCAGATTATAGCACAATGTGAACAGTTATATTGTTGCAGATAAATACTAGAAAGCATAATCTGATCATTATAAATCGTTATCATCTATTTTCATTACTGCGGGTGCTTTCACTCACTCTTTGTTTTCCTTGAGATACTTTAGTGTCATCCAGGGGACTACAAACAAAACCGGAGTCCCTGGAAGAGAGACAGAGAGGGGATCTTAAGCGATAGTCTGTAAACACTGCAATTGTCATGTTCCCTCCCATACCTCATAACATCACCCGTCACCCAGCGTACAGTGGTCTGCTCCCATTCTTCCTACTGATCTTCAAGTTAATTGATGTTTAAATATATCTTTTTCAAATATCAATTAATAAATCCATTCCAGGTGATTCCAACTGGTCAATAAGTAGGAAGAACATAGTAATTGGTCGTTTTGTACAATATTCCCTGCGGGCAGGATACGGATGAGCTACAGCTCTTGTCACTATCATGTTCTTTTCTGACTAGCAGTAATTTGTCCCCCTTAGTTTT
This sequence comes from Mixophyes fleayi, assembly GCF_038048845.1. Lineage (NCBI taxonomy): Eukaryota > Metazoa > Chordata > Amphibia > Anura > Limnodynastidae > Mixophyes > Mixophyes fleayi. The sequence goes on from NC_134408.1 coordinate 24,550,425, forward strand.
CTGTCTGCTCTTCCTGCCATCAAAACACCAACACAAATGACTCACACAACCTGCACAGCTGGGGATCCCTGAATGGACGGTGATAGCACCTAATTCAGAGACATTTGTCCGTGACGTGGACTTGGTGCATCAGCGATGGGCAACCTGAAACACTACGGGGGCCGCATGTGAGACCCTCTAACCTTCAAAAGGGCCGCACATTACCCTACATCTCGGTAATAAGTTAAAGCAATAGATTTAATCAAAGACAGACATCTGTAATAAAAATATATATTATATATAATAAAGCAGGAAGGAGCTAGGGGCAGCAGGTGAAGGCTCGGGGGGCCCCCTGTTGCCCATGACTGCATTAGATGGACCTAGTGTGCTGGACACTGTACCATATCACCCAACCCTCCTGGTTTCCTCGCCATCCCGTTCCCGGCTTTGTCCCACGGGTGGGAAAGTTTGTGGAAGCACTAGGCACGTCCCCATCATGATTTGGCCATGCCCCCTGTCCTGATGCCGCCTACCCAACTGTTGGGAGTTATGCTGTACAATTATGGCAGGTGCTAATTACAACAGAGGTCTTCATTTCAAGTCTACAAATGGGCTCTGACTGAGGATTTTGTTTATTTTATTTTTTTTAAAAAAGACATGTTTGGATAAAAAAACGCCCCCCGCCAATTATTCTTCCAGGACAGGATCCCAAAATAAACATACCCAGTGGGCGGTGCTCCACCTCTCCAGTGCCACCCCCACTTCAGCATGTCACAGTTCTTGGCTCTCTGCGCCAGTAAATAGCGTTGAGAGCTCCTGGAGTTTACAACCCAACACAACCTATTTCTTACGCATTAACGCTACAAGTACAATAGATTATATTGGGAAAAGCACAATGCATGAAAGAGTATGGAAACGTGTTAAAACAAAAACACTGAAATTCATCTAAAGTGGCATTCGTTTTCATATGTTTTTACTCATTTTTCAAGAGCAAGCCCTAAAACACAATTTTCTAGGAGAGGATTCCAAAATAAGTGCCCCCCCCCCCCCCCCCCCCGTTTTCTAATTGTAAAATTAGGCCATCCTGGAACCTGTGAATACTGAGCGCAGTTCATGGCACAAGTGGTAGCAGGCGGGAAACGTTTTCTTTTAAAGGGAACCTATTGACAGCTCACAGACAGCAAAGGCAGATTATTAACTGACCTAAGTCACTACATATAGCCTATCAAATACATGAATATATGTATCTTACACTGATTGTTAAATATTTATATTATAGTATCTATACTTTATCTAGAGCAACTCAAGGGAGCATCAATGAGAACATAAGATGCCAGTAAACAGGAGATTGTTGGTATAACTCATTTTCATTTGACTTCTAAGTCCTAGGGGTCAGCCATCCCCATTAGTTACTTACCCCATCCGAGATACAGGTATATAGTGTAATTGTTCTTCTCGGAGAACACTGCACCGATAAGGAGCTTGTATAGGTAGACGGCCTCCACCACGAACCAGTAATGATTGGCCAGGATGCAGTATTGCATAATCACCTGGGCTGTGCGACATCCAACTGCGGCCTGTGACAGAGAGAGGTTTTATCTGTACTATCCGTTCATGTGTGGGACACACCAGGGAATTATTTACAATTAGGAGCACTTCCAGCTAAAGGGTGCAAACTTGCAGCTGTACAAACCATCCTCAGATACAAGAGGTGCAGTTGCGTTATTTTTTTGCATGCAGGGGAAATGCTGTCTTCTTTTGCATGTAGCACTCAAATACTGAGCAAGGACACCGCTCCCCCCCCTTCCAAATGCAAAATCTGTCTGTACATTTCTATAATTCATCTGGACTGACTTTATTATAGTGGCACCTTTCTGTGTTTGATGATTTGTTTTATATTGGTCAAACCGTAACCCAGAAAAGTGCATCTCCACCAAAGTGCAGATGGAGAGACACAAAATGCGGCACATTAAATGTATAGGACAAGACCCGATCTCTGGTACCTCGGAGCCGCTCCACAAATCCATTCCTTTGGCGGACAGGAAATGTCCCTAAAATACACTCTGTCCACCCGTTGATCTAACATTGCTCTGTAAAATGAAATATCAGCTTTTCATTGCTCTACAACCCTGGGCACCCCCGGTGCACCTACTTCCTCCTTACCAAAGAACGCCCTCACTTAAACTTTTTCATTGGCCGTTGCAAACTTCTCCCCTACAATTGCTGCCATTTTGCTCCCCAAGGCCATGTATGAATCAAGGTTCGGGGAATCACAAAAGAGGATTTTGCACAGAGCATCAGCCGTTTTGTGCTTCGTAAATGAGATCCACTGTGTTTTAGTGGAAATCCAAATAACAAATGTAATTGACATTAAAGAGCAAATAAAGCTTCTTTTTCACATTAATATACATCAAAGGCTGCATATTACTGAGCTGAATAATATACATGAAATAACTGGAGGTGCTAAGTCCACCATGCTCCACTCCTATGCAGCATTTGCCATATTAGGAGGGATGTGATTCTTTAACTAACCAGACACAGACGCACCGACAGCTTTGTAGAATTGCTTTGCAGAAATGCACTGTGTGGATTGGTGGATAGATACAAAAGGGGCAGGACGGTGATGTCACAGGAGCTGAAATGACTGCATTCTCTGCTATATGACATGCATCAGATCCCATTAGGACACTGTCTTAAACATATGAGCAGCACGGTGGCTCAGTGGTTAGCACTTCTGCCTTACAGCACTGGGGTCATGAGTTCAATTCCCAACCATGGTCTTATCTGTGTGGAGTTTGTTTGTTCTCCCCGTGTATGTGTGGGTTTGCTCCAGGTGCTCCGGTTTCCTCTCACACTCCAAAAACATACTGGTAGGTTAATTGGCTGCTAACAAATTGACCCTAGTCTGTCTGTGTGTATGTTAGGGGATTTAGACTGTAAGCCCCAATGGTGCAGGGACTGATGTGAGTGAGTTCTCTGTACAGCGCTGCGGAATTAGTCATTTCGGGAGTTATTACTGTATATTTTCACAGATCTGCAGTGAAATGTCAATTTTACTGGTCCTTTAAACGTTAAAGTAAATAACAAAAGTCAAATTTCAAGCCCTGTTAGATATTCCATTTAATCTTTATTTCTATTGGGGGAAATTCGGAAAAGACAACGCCAGCTAAAGATATACATCTCCAAATATCTGTAGTTCTACAGAGGTGCAGGAAATCCTACAGTCATGAGAAGTAGAATACTATGACTCTGACCTCGTTGCTAATTAGAATCTCCCAATCTGAGACCTCAACGGTCTGCATGCCCCATCTCTTCTCCAGCAGAATATCCTTAGCAATGACGGATATTCCACGCAGAGCGAAGGAGAAGAATAGGTTGGCATGGATGTAGTTCCTGGTACAACGCAGCTTCCTGGAATGACAAAAGGACATACATGGGGTTTAAAAATCCCCAGAAGAAGTGTGCTGGGTGCATTAATTAATGAGCAGAGGAGCAGTCCTGGGTCTGGGAAGTGTAGAGAGGTCGGGAAAATCTGAACACTCAATATGTTATTTACCTGCACATGGTGAGGATCATCAGGGACGATAAGAGTGCAATCAGTGACACTGAATATCCAACAGTGTATAGAGCTCTGAAACTAAGCAAAAAGTCCCTTGTCTCTACCTGAGAAAACATAGAACAAAAGACATCAAAACGCAAACCAGTCACATTCTTATACACTCACAAAATCACACAGGTACCTGGTCCACACCAATACCCTTCCCATCAAACCTGAGATTTTTCAAGCACTCCACAACAACGTAACAACAATACAGCAAATGGGAACCCTCGAAATTTAAAGTGGGTAAGGCTAATGTCACACGGGCGCACTCACAGGACATACCGCTGCTCTTGTGACACAAGCTCTGGGCTTATATATCTGTATGTGGATGCTCTCTGAGTTGAGATCATTAGGCTACAATAATTCTAGTGATGTTTATTGATAAAAAGAAAGAACAGAGTTTCAAATGCATTATTTCTCCAGACAATACGCTAAAACCAAGCGCTGAATCTTCTTATAAGAACAAAATATAGAGTTTTCACATATTTCCAGTTTGTATTATTTTAGTAGGTTAATATAGTACAAATACAAAATGCTCTACCCTAGTCATCATGCACTGATCACATGCAGTGCATAGGCTTATCAAGCAACATGGTACCGATACTAAAATATGTGTTGTCTACAGTAACCAATCAGATAAAGGCTTTGAGCACACAAGTTGGGTGAGACAAATAAAAGCAAACCTCTCATTGGTTGATATATTGTTGCAACAGATCAGTGCTATTGACATCTTTACAAAAAAGGTCTTGTTGACATCACCTCGTCACTCGTCACCTCCATCTCCTCCTCACACTGCGATGCGTTCATCCACGGACGTGTCCCATTGACCATCTCCCAATGGCCGTCCAGCCCACAGCGGCGTGATACCAGTCCATGCTTTACTGAAAACACACACAGGATTCACCAACTGGGCATGAGCTGATGTGTAAACACTGACTACAGAGCAATTTGACACCACGGGGTTTATTTACTAAACTGCGGGTTTGAAAAAATGGAGATGTTGCCTATAGCAACCAATCAGATTCTAGTTATCATTTATTTAGTACATTCTACAAAATGAGAGCTAGAATCTGATTGGTTGCTATAGGCAACATCTCCACTTTTTCAAACCCGCAGTTTAGTAAATATACCCCCATCTCTGAAGTGAGGGCACAGTAAGCAGCAATTGTGCTTGTCTGCAGACTGCTGCTCACCAAATACAAGCTAAAAATGGCTATAAAAAATGCAGTTTATATATTATGGCTTATCTTGCTGAGCAAAACAAGGTTTCTTAGCGTTTCGGCTCAAATGTTGTGTCTAAAACATATTAGTTGACATTGGTAAATGAACAATTTATCAGTTTTCAAAATAATTTGGCCACTGGGTGACACTGATTGGTGCTTATGTATTCTGATCATTCTGAGCTGCAATTGTATGCCTTGTTTAGTAAATGGGGAAAAGGGACAATCGCTCAGGAAAATGACAATTCTTCCAGCACAGAAAATAGGTGACTCAAAGTTTTAGTATTTTGGAAATTAGTTACTCATCCCACATCACACCTTAAGTCACCATGGGGTCTATATTGTATTTTTAATATTGTATTGTATTTTTAATATTTTTGATTTCTTCACACAAAATTATTTCTGTAACTTTTTTTACTACTATATTTTATATTTCGCCAATTGGGTACAATTATTCCTTTGGGAAAATATGTTTTTAATATAGGACCAATAAAGATTTATTTTTGGTAAAAGTAATTATTTCGAACTTAGGAGTGCCTCCACATAGTATAATATTTAATAGTATATGATTTGACAAATTTGTAGTGAACAAATCCCATATTTTTATCTAGTGTGGATGTATATCTCCCTTTTTCTCCACTAGAGGGCGCACATGGGACTGCTATACTTTATGATGGAAGCTGATATACTGTAGTTGGCTGCATTTTAGAGATTGGTTCAGGTACAAATTGGCGGTCTCCATTGTGAACAGGGGACCTAGTGATCTTTATTGTAAACAGTGTTTTTCCAGGAAACAGAAAAAAAAAAGAACAATACCTTTCTGGAACCATGGAAGGTAATACGGACAAGGTACACTGGTAATGGCTCCAGGAGTTCCATCAGGCAAGCATACATACATGTCGAAAGTACGATTGCAGTGCAGCCCTATGAGACAAGAGGAAGCGGGTCTGGAATGCAGTGTATCTACCGCAGTAATTATCATGCACTAACAGACAGTCACTACAACACAATAAACAATTACAATCACACAGTACCTACACTCACCAAATCATGATAAATCTGCTCGTGGGCAGATCTACCAGGGATAACCCATTGATATTCGCATATCAATGGGTTAGAGATTGTTAGAAGTAGTTTGAAGGTGAGGGAGTGCAAAGGTAAAGGTTTCTACCGATGTCGAGGGCTGTATTCATATTTGATACCACCTTAGTCATTGTGAGTGAATATGACCAGCACTGTGACATTAACTTTGTGCTTCTTCAGATTATTGTAAATATATGGGTATATGGGGCTGTACTATAGGTCATGTCCTTAGTTCATAGTAAGAGGGTGACTATTGGTTCAGCCAACAAGAGCAGGGGCAAATGCAGGATTTGTAGAGGGGGGTTTCCACACCACGCCGACAGTGGGCTTGACCAGCATACATGGGGCCGTGGCTATAATTTTAGACAGTGCTTGGCTGCTCTCCAACTCTTCCTATCCCCATAATATACATGGGCAATGCTGCGTGCACCACTGTTAGGTGCACAAAGCTCTCCATTTTCAAGCAGAGCCGTGTGAAGCGGGTCAGGGTCCAGCCACCTCAATTATACAGTGCCCCAGGCTTAGAGGGGGTTTCCAGACACTAGGACCCCCCCTCCCCCCCACCCTCGGTTTTCCTATGAAGAGGTCTGCTCTGGCTGTATGTAGGTGATGGGTCCACTACAAAGCTGGCTGCTAGACTCACTCTGGGCCCATATAAATAAAAGTTAAGAGTCACTGTTTTAAAATGTACCCATTACCACAAAATACCATTTACTATTTCAATAGCGTCTAAAAGTTTTAAAAACACACTTAAATACCCTAGTTACCAACTGTCCCTAAGTTCCAGGGACGGTCCCTTGGTATTTTTGTCCCTACAGATGTCCCTTTTCTTTCAGTTGTTAAATGCCACAAAATTACATTATAACGGGCCTGTTTATTAAAGTAACACTTACCATCTCACCGAGAATCATCATTTATTTATCGCTAGTTAATGCAATGATAAAAAAAATCACTTATTGCCACAATTTAACATTATTTTATTGCTGTGGTAGCTGCGTTATTTCTCTCACTGGATCCCCCGCTCTGCTCTATCGACTCAGTTTGAGCTTCAAGTTGTACTGCTATAACAAAAGATAAATTGCTCATTCACTTTAAAAATATTGAGGATGATTTTTTTTAATTTAATTATCATTTTTAATCAATAAGTTTGTTTTTGCAGTATATTCTTCCTGTTAACGCCATCCAGAGATGGCGCGAGTAGGACAGTTATAGCAGAGGGACAAGTATCGATGTGATACTCAAAATAGTAATATATAAAATCCCTACATATTTAGGGCGTAGCGGAAAAAGTCCCATCGCCGTGAAAATACCCAGTTTTACCAGCATTTGGGCTTTCTGCTAATCGATAAATCTGCTCCCAAGTTTAGTACAGCTATAGTGACTGGGATTGTAGTATACAGTACAAAGACTAGGCACTACCATATGCGTTCTGTATAGATACACTCAGTGGTTAGCACTTCTGCCTCACAGCACTGGGGTCATGAGTTCAATTCCCAACCATAGCCTTATCTGTGTGGAGTTTGTATGTTCTCCCTGTGCTTGCATGGGTTTCCTTCGGGTGCTCCAGTTTCCTCCCACACTCCAAAAACATACTAGTAGATTATTTGGCTGCTAACAAATTGACCCTAGTCTGTGTGTGTGTGTGTGTGTGTGTGTGTGTGTGTTAGGGAATTTAGACTGTAAGCTCCAATGGGGCAGGGACTGATGTGAGTGAGTTCTATGTACAGCGCTGCGGAATTAGTGGCGCTATATAAGTAAATGATGATGATGATGATGATACACTAAATCCGCAGCAGTGTCCTTGAAACTGAACGTGAAAACAAGAAGGTTCATGGAGTGAATTGTGCCGGGAGATGATAACGAGCTATCATAATAAAATAAATATGATCCTTAACCTCACGTTAAGTGATAACGGGGGTGCTATACTGACAATGTAAAACAAAGCGCAGAGAGCCAACCTTGAGGACGTGGTGTTCTCATCATCCATCCGTAGCAGTCGTCCCTGTATCGCATCCACTCTTCAATTGTCTTCTCCAGCACTTTTCCTGCGACGCTCTGCACGGAGCCATGAAAACAGCACAAAGGGCAGAAGTCATGGAGGCAAGTATCACACAAAAATATATCTTGTTTATTCATATTGTAAGATCAATAGGAAAGCGATGTATCCAGCAAATGCACCTAATATTCTTTTTTTTTGGTCTTATGGTTGTCTATTTTTTTTTGTAGGACAACCCAACACTTCCTCAAACATCTCCCAGCATTTCTCATAGTTGTGGTTGTCTCATTAACATATATTTACTCAGATATGGACGTCCTCTGCGCTGCTACCAATATATCATTTTATAATTGATTGTGTTCAATGTTTATAGATGTACAAACCGAAAATGTTATAAAGCCAAAGGGTCAAAGGCAGGGTGTGAGCAGTTTCCTATGTGGGCCTTGGATGGGCCCCTTTGGCCTGGGGCCCCGTAGCATGCACCCATGGTAGTTCTGCCACTGGTCGAATTGTTTTTTGGTGAGTAACAAGTAAGGTGTAGTCACAAAGTGTTGCTTATTGCCATAGTATAAGATGTACTTTAATAACAACATTGAGACGATTGGCATATCTTTATTTTTTTATAAATCTTTTATGTGAACTTCTAGTGATTAAAGTTAGTTTATAGCCTGTATATGATTATATGCTACAGGGGTGACTTTAAATGCATTGATCATAAAGAAATAATGCAAACAGGGAGCTAACAGTACATAAGAAGTTTTAATTAGATGGAGCCCAGGGCAAACATGAACGAAGGGCCCCATACTGTGACCACTGAAAAATCTTCACAAGCTACTGAACAAAAGTAACAGAGTGTGCAGTTTGTGTATAGAGAGAATAAGAGCTTTTACCCACTATACTGTAACCCCTGGGGATGCTGCAGTTGGACTTGAGCACCCAGGGGCTAATAATCACAATTGCATCAGTAAGAAAAGAGATGCATATAGCTATTTACCAGTCAAGGAGAAGGAACTACATCTCCCAGAAACCTGTTATGAAGAGGGGGCGGAGCCGAAGGAGACTGAGCTGTGTGACCAGTTCAGATAGGTGACCCTAGGCAGGAGGGCACTGGATGAGTGATCTGAGCAGAGAGAGCAGTCTGCAGAGATATCAAAACTCGGTGCAGTTCTGAACAGAACCTGCTGGAAGCCACAGTTTGAAGCTGTAGGAGGAGGTTTGCAGGCATCTCTGAAGAAGGACATTTTACAAGTCAGCCATTTTGGAGATAATCAAGTTCAGACCTGTGACACACTGGTGCAGATAAGTTACTGGTTATTTTTATCTATCTGTTGTTGTTCAAGTGGGGTTTGGACTATATCTGGCCACAAGGGCTGAAGAGTTAGGGATAGATGGGTGGGCAGGTAAATATGCACCAAGTGTGTGTCTAATCAGCACTTGTGGAACTACAAGTCCCAGGATACAAATTAGAAAGGATTTTACAGTTGTTGCTAGAGGAGGGTCTGCATACTGTGACTGCTGTACCTCACTGCAAGTGATTTAAAGACCTCCAAAATCTGCAAACTGGACACATGATGTTTCCATGCCATGCTGCATACATACAGAAGGGCCCCAACTTGCAGTGCACTGCTCTATTTGTGTGGTGTGTTTGAATACTGCTGTGTGTGTTTGGCAGTACATTGTAGGGCTATAAGGGAAAATATATAAATTCACCCTGCAAGATATTCACAGTATCAGGAGCAAGTAAGATATCTGATATATTTTTTCATGTGTATAAAGCTGTGACAGTTAATGGTTATATTGTTATATATTATATTATATTGTATGCTGTTATTGATTTATTGCGTGTTTTTGTGTTAACTTGGTGTGCATAGTAAGAAGTGGTGCGCCACTTTCATCCACACTTGTTTTATTACTGTATTGTATTGTTTGCACTATTATTTCAAATTATACCAAAGTATATTTTTCTATAAAATTACAAAGCTGCATTTAGGATTTCCATTTAAATAAATGTGCCTGGCTGGCTTTTGCAGCACACATTTTGTCACAGAGTGTTAATACTGGGCAGGGGGTTTCCCGAATCTTCCCCTGGTGTATCTTTTGAACACCCCCCAGAAGAGAAAGCAGAGATTCGGGTGGAGGCACTGAAAACCAAGTACCAAGGTGAGAAGCATCTGCGTGGTTCAATATATATATATACCCTCACAACGCTTAATACACAAGGGGGTGTTACAGTGGAGGCACTGCTGAGATACTGAAGACACACTCAGTGAAACCCATCAGCACAGACGTCATGGATAGTATAAGAGAAGAAGTGTTTCTGTGGTGTGAACAACAGACTGTGGCCCCAACTCGATGTTTAGGGATCTATGGTGACTCTCAGGGAGTGACAGATGAGGAAGTCCTGCATGTGCTCCACAGGATTTATGGGGTAGAACATCCTAAAATCCTTGGATGGAAAGGTAGAGATCAGCATAAGACCAGTCTGATCCTCTGTGAGACGCAAGCAGAATTGGATAAAGATTTTCTTCCCTCCCTCGTTTCTGGGCCACAAAAACAACAATGGCATATTGTGATACCGTTAAAGCCAAAACAGCTAGTCGCAGCACCTCTTAATGCTGAACTCCCAGATGGAGATATTAACCGACAAGTATTCCCTCAGGCCAGGGAAGAGAATTCTCAGTCACCCTCCAGTACTAGGAAAACTGATGAGGATCAAAGCGAACTGTTCCTCACTGTGTACAGGCCTGGGAGAAGAAATGTAGATGCCGATGCTTTGTCAAGATTACCGGGAAGGTTTGTGGAATCTCAGGAAGAAGAATGGATAGAGTTGCCAGCTCCAGAGGTGAAGGGGATGTGTCACGAGGGACGTGTGGTCGTGCCTCCAGTCAAAGAATGCTTAACAGCTCTAGGGGCAACGACAGATGCACTACCAAGACAATATTGCTGGCTGAGTCAAATGGAGCTCAGTGATCTTCAGAAGTTGAGTTCAAGCCAAGTCAAAGAAGATCAGCAGAATGACTCCTCTATAGCAGCAGTTAGGTGGTCTGTTAAACACAGACAAAGAATCCACCCGAGTAGTTTGAAAACAGAGGAAGCTATTTTGCTAAGCAGACAGAGAGAGTCATTGGTGGTGAAGCAGGGGCTACTGTATAGAGAAACCAGCCGCAAAGATGGCAGAGAGAGGAAACAGCTAGTATTGCCAAAGAAGCACCGTCCCATGGTTCTCCGTGCGTTGCATGATAAACACGGCCACCTGGGAATAGAGAAGACCATGAGTTTAATTTCAGATAGATTCTACTGGCCGAAAATGGAGATAGACATTGAGAGTTATTGTAAATCTTGTGGGACATGCATACTTCGAAAATCCCTCCCAGAAAAGGCTGCCCCCTTAAAGAATATATCCAGCAATGGGCCTTTAGAGTTAGTCTGTATTGACTTTCTATCAGTGGAACCGGATGAAAGCAACAAGTGTAACATTCTAGTGGTGACAGATCATTACACCCGTTATGCTCAAGCCTACCAGACAAAAGACCAGAGAGCTGTGACCGTGGCAAAAATCCTATGGGAAAAGTTCTTTGTCCACTATGGACTGCCTGCCCGCATTCATTCAGATCAGGGTCGGGATTTTGAGAGCAAGCTAATAAAAGAACTGTGCGAGGTCTGCGGGATAAAGAAGTCCAGGACTACTCCTTTCCATCCCCAAGGAGATCCGCAGCCGGAGAGATTTAATCGGACCCTTCTCAGCATGATGGGCACTTTGGACACTAAAAAAAAGGCACATTGGAGTAGGCACATCAGCCATTTGGTCCACGCCTACAATTGCACGAAAAACGAGTCCACGGGGTACTCCCCATATCTCTTAATGTTTGGAAGGGAGGCTAGATTACCAATCGATATCTGTTTTGGAATGGACACTGCTGATCCCCAAGAAAAGCCCCATTTGAAATATGTGGAGCAGCTGAAACAAGAACTAATGGAGGCCTACAGACTAGCGGAAGCAGCTGCATCAAAAGCTGGACAACGAAACAAGGGTCGTTATGATCTACAGGTCAAGGAGCATATTCTGGAGCCAGGTGACAGGGTTTTACTTAGACACTTGGGCCTCCCGGGGAAACACAAGTTAGCCAATCGTTGGCGAAAGGATCCTCATGTTGTGGTTGCAAAATTGCCAGACATCCCAGCCTATCGAATTAGGCCCGAGGGGCTAACAGGCCCTATAAAGACATACCATCGACAACATTTGCTTCCCATCAGAGATGGTGTCCGGTTTTGGGAGGAGCCTGAAACAGATGAGCCAAACGTGTCCACACCCAGAAGATCACGGCGAATCAGAGAACCGACCACAGAAGAAGATGATGGAGATGATTGGGGGTATGATGCTCCAGGTAAATTGGGAGAAATAGATTGGAGACAAGATATCAGAAGGCTCACTAGGTCTACCGAGGGGGCCGCTGTAAGACCTCCACAAGTAGAAGAAAGGAGAACTATGCCTGCCATTTCAGATGAAAGTGTCAACCCAAGAGTAGCTGGACGGTTGGATTCTCAGTGTTCAGTAGAGGAAGGCTCTAACCAGGAAGTTGACATGGATGGGGACGTCGTTGATCCAGATGGAGGATGCACTGAACGCCCCAACAGGGTGTTGGGGGGAGAGGAAGGGAACCCACCAGTCCAGGGTCGGCCTAAAAGGACCCCTAGAGCCCCAATGATGTTGACTTATGATAGTCTAGGTCATATGACTGAGATTCCTAAGGTGATTCATCCTAGCTGGGTCTATCAGTGGCCATATCTGACTCCCATATCTGTTATGCCAGGGCATGTTGTGTATGGATGTGGAAGTGTATTTAGACAGGATGTCTTAACCCCTTTAAATTTGCAGGATGTGGGACAAGCCTCATCATTTGTTCATTGTGGACTTGCCCCACAGGGGGAGTGTGTAACCCCTGGGGATGCTGCAGTTGGACTTGAGCACCCAGGGGCTAATAATCACAATTGCATCAGTAAGAAAAGAGATGCATATAGCTATTTACCAGTCAAGGAGAAGGAACTACATCTCCCAGAAACCTGTTATGAAGAGGGGGCGGAGCCGAAGGAGACTGAGCTGTGTGACCAGTTCAGATAGGTGACCCTAGGCAGGAGGGCACTGGATGAGTGATCTGAGCAGAGAGAGCAGTCTGCAGAGATATCAAAACTCGGTGCAGTTCTGAACAGAACCTGCTGGAAGCCACAGTTTGAAGCTGTAGGAGGAGGTTTGCAGGCATCTCTGAAGAAGGACATTTTACAAGTCAGCCATTTTGGAGATAATCAAGTTCAGACCTGTGACACACTGGTGCAGATAAGTTACTGGTTATTTTTATCTATCTGTTGTTGTTCAAGTGGGGTTTGGACTATATCTGGCCACAAGGGCTGAAGAGTTAGGGATAGATGGGTGGGCAGGTAAATATGCACCAAGTGTGTGTCTAATCAGCACTTGTGGAACTACAAGTCCCAGGATACAAATTAGAAAGGATTTTACAGTTGTTGCTAGAGGAGGGTCTGCATACTGTGACTGCTGTACCTCACTGCAAGTGATTTAAAGACCTCCAAAATCTGCAAACTGGACACATGATGTTTCCATGCCATGCTGCATACATACAGAAGGGCCCCAACTTGCAGTGCACTGCTCTATTTGTGTGGTGTGTTTGAATACTGCTGTGTGTGTTTGGCAGTACATTGTAGGGCTATAAGGGAAAATATATAAATTCACCCTGCAAGATATTCACAGTATCAGGAGCAAGTAAGATATCTGATATATTTTTTCATGTGTATAAAGCTGTGACAGTTAATGGTTATATTGTTATATATTATATTATATTGTATGCTGTTATTGATTTATTGCGTGTTTTTGTGTTAACTTGGTGTGCATAGTAAGAAGTGGTGCGCCACTTTCATCCACACTTGTTTTATTACTGTATTGTATTGTTTGCACTATTATTTCAAATTATACCAAAGTATATTTTTCTATAAAATTACAAAGCTGCATTTAGGATTTCCATTTAAATAAATGTGCCTGGCTGGCTTTTGCAGCACACATTTTGTCACAGAGTGTTAATACTGGGCAGGGGGTTTCCCGAATCTTCCCCTGGTGTATCTTTTGAACACCCCCCAGAAGAGAAAGCAGAGATTCGGGTGGAGGCACTGAAAACCAAGTACCAAGGTGAGAAGCATCTGCGTGGTTCAATATATATATATACCCTCACAACGCTTAATACACAAGGGGGTGTTACAATACAATAGCCTGTTCTCTACGGTTAGCTGTGTCCAGCACACATTGTGTGTTTCAGGTACATTCTGTACTGCAGTAAGAATGGAAGGTACATTTACCGTAGAGACCAAAGATCTTTATAACAATGGGAGTTTCCAATATGTCATTGGTGCAGGTAAAATCTTGTTGTTGTTTTTTATGTCTACAATTTCCTTGTGTGTTTGTGCACTTAGAACATATACTGCAAATGACGTGCAACATACTGTAACGCTTCAAGACAATGCAAATAGAAATTAAGGTAATGCCTCATATTAATATCATCTTTTCCCACCGTCAAGGTAAACGTACACATTAACGATCACAGTCAATATTGGTTACTAAATGAACTTTACCTTCCCCTCCTCCTTCAAACATGCTGTTGTCTCTCCGATACTCAAATAAAAGTCCGCCGGCCCTTCCTCTCTCTCTGTCTAATTACTGTCCTATTCCCTCCTTCCTCTTGTCTCCAAACTTCTCCAACGGGCTGTCTACAACTGCCTCACCTTCTTCCTCTCATCTCACTGCCTCCTCCACCCACTCCAATATGGATTTCGCTCCCTCCACTCTACTGAAACTGCCCTCACTAACATTACTAACGACCGTCACCAAATATAAGGGACACTTCTCCCTTTTTATCCTTCTCGGCCCCTGTGCTGCCTTCAATACCGTCTACCACTACCTCCTTTTGCAAACTTTCCAATCTATAGGTCTATGTGACATAATGTTCTCCTGGTTTTCCTCCTACCTCATAACCACTTATTTTCAGTCTCTGCAACCAACTCCACCTGCCCCCCTCTTCTCTTATCTGTTGGGGTCCCACCAAAGGTTCAGTTCTTAGCCCCCATGCTCTTCTCCCTCTACGCCTCCTTCCTTGGTGACCTCATCAGCTTATTTGGTCTCCAGTACCACCTTTATGCTGATGACACCCAAATCTATCTTCCTCCCCTGACCTCTCCCCTTCCTTTATGTCTTGTGTCTCCTGCTGTCTCTCGGCCATCTCATCTTGGATGTCCCCGCACATTCTTAAATTAAATATTTTCAAAACTGAAATAATCGTCTTCCATCCCCCTCCAGGGCTCCTTCACTCTCCCCCCTCTCCCTTTCTGTTGATAACATTACCCTCTTTACTGTTCCTCAAGTCCGCATCCTAGGGGTCACCCTCAACTCCTTCATGTCCTTCAAAGCTCACATTCAGTTTGTCTCCAATTCCTCCACCTCCGGAATACATCCGACCCTTCCGCACAATGGAAGCCACCAAAACTCTTATTCACTGCCTTATAATATTTTGCCTTGATTACTGTAACCTTCTTCTCTCTGGCCTTGTCCTTCTTAAGTCTATTGTCAGTGCTACTACCGCCTGCCTTATCTCTGTTGTCCTTATCTTCCAGTTACTACACCGGCTCTCTGTGACCTACAGAATTCAATTTAAACTCCTGAACCTCACCTACAAACTTCTCAATCGATGCTCCCCCTCCCCCCACATCTCCAAGCTTATCTCTACCAAAACTCTTTACCGCCCATCCACTCTGCCAATGACCACCGTCCCACTCCCACCTCCAGGACTTTGCACGGGCTGCTCCCCACCTGTGATACGAACTCCCATGATCTTACAGGTTAGTCTCTATTTTTCAAGGCTGCAAGTGCGTCCTTAAAACTCATTCCATCACCCTCTGTACCTCTAGGCCTGCTTCCCCAGCCCTGTCAACTTGAGCTCGGCCTACTTCACCTTGGACATAACCAGCACTCTTACTCATGGTCCTGTAAATAACTTGATCTACATTTTTAAGTTACAAGCTATCTGTGTGTAATTTGTTTAATCAGTATGTCTGATATTTGTATTGTTCTGTTTTTCATGTATTATGTAAGTGTTATACAATGTTGTTGTGTGTACATTGTATACTACTGTAAAGGTCTTGTATGGCAATGCAGACTTATTATAAATAAAAGAGAATAATAAAAATAATAATAATAATAATAATAATAATAATAATAATAATATAATAATAATAATAATAAATTTACTCATAATTGACTAACCACCTTTGTGTGCAGATGGTGGTGCTGGGTGTTCTTGGCAGTAGGAGTCCCCACCCCCCCTTAAGTGTGTGCCTGTGGTATGGGATAAATTATCCATAATACTTAGGATTTGGGGGTTTTCCCAATAAGATATTTTTCCCAATAATTTGCAGCACCATGCCTAACATACACTAAGACCCCCATTTATCAAAATATCGCAGAGATTAAAAAATCAACTTATAAGTAAAATATCAACAGGGCATCTTGGCGATATTCAACCAGTACTGGAACGGAGTGGTAAGAAACACAGAATTTGACAGCAGATAAGAACCACTTGGCCCATGTTGTCTGCCCATTTTAAAAGGGTTATCTAACCGCTTTGCCCGATCCGCCTATGTGGATATGAACATGCGTGAGCCAGCGTACATGGGCTACAAGCTCCAATCAAATGATGCTTCTAGCTCTATGTTTTCTTTAAAGTTCAGTCTCAACTGAGGAAACATTTCAAGCTACAATATATAGCAAACATAGTGTTAGCTTAGAATAGCAAGTTATTTTTGCTGTCAAGTAGACCTTTCTATTATCCCTTATTAAAAGTAACTTTAAATATACTCACATATAAGAGGAAGTTGATTAATGCAATGATATAAATATGCTCAGTGTGGAATAATTAGTGTTTACACCCCAGGACTCCGAAAATTACTGTTGCTCAATTATGTGATAAGCAATCAAGAATAATTAAAAACTGTCTCCAACTTGGGTTATGCTAATTGCAGCATTCCATGATGACAAATGCTTTACAACGTAAGAGACACGGGTGTATCACATTCCCTCATACACTGGACAGTTTCAATGCACCATCGGAGGGGGTAGTGTGTGTTTTCCATTCTTATTTGCTTACCTCCCAATAGTGCCAATTTTGGTGTGACAGTTCAGTTTGCCAGACCCTAAAAGGGATGTGGTTTAATACAAGGGGGCAGGGCTTTGTCATAATGTGGGCTTGGTTGTCAGATCGATGTGGGGTTTGGTGGATTGTTGGGGGTGTTGTTTAGGCCAATCAAATTTTGGGAGGTAACTACTTGCCAATCAACACACTTTGGAGGGGTCAATTTAGTTGAAATTAAAAGATATTTCTATATTTTTTGCATTAGAGCATTTATCAATCCAGGGTTAAGAACACGAACCCTGGCATTTTTACCTGACAAATTCCTAAGGAGCAGCATGGTGGCTCAGTGGTTAGTACTTCTGCCTCACAGCACTGGGGTCATGAGTTTGATTCCTGACCATGGCCTTATCTGTGTGGAGTACTGGTAGGTTAATCGACTACTATCAAAATCAGAGATGAGCGGGCTCGGATTTGCTGAATCCGAACAGCCCCGAACAGTGCGGATCCGAGCCCGATCCGAGCACTGTTCGGGTATTACCTGCGGACTCGAAACTCAAAATGAGGCATTAAGTCATAATCCCACCGTCGGATCTTGCGAGATTCGGATTCTTTATATTCCCCGCTTGCCGCCGCCATCTTCACTCGGGCATTGATCAGGGAAGAGGGAGGTTGTGTTAGTTAGTGGTGTCCTCTGTCCTGGTCATTCCTGGTGTGTTAGTTAGTGGTGTCCTCTGTCCTGGTCATTCCTGGTGTGTTAGTTAGTGGTGTCCTCTGTCCTGGTCATTACTGTGGTTCTGTCCTGGTCAGTCCAGTGGTGGTGTCCTGTGCTCTGTCCTGCTGAGTCCAGTGGTGCTGTCCTGTACTGTGTCCTGCTCAGTCCAGTGGTGGTGCTGCCATTATTCCAGTGGTGTTGTCCTGTGTCCAGTACAGTGGTACTGCTATAGAAGTTCACTGATCCTGCAGTATAAATCCATTGGTACTGCAATATAATAACTACGTTCACTGATCCTGCAGTATAAGACTATAAGTCCTGCAATATAATAACTACGTTCACTGATCCTGCAGTATAAGACTATAAGTCCTGCAATATAATAACTACGTTCACTGATCCTGCAGTATAAGACTATAAGTCCTGCAATATAATAACTACGTTCACTGATCCTGCAGTATAAGACTATAAGTCCTGCAATATAATAACTACGTTCACTGATCCTGCAGTATAAGACTATAAGTCCTGCAATATAATAACTACGTTCACTGATCCTGCAGTATAAGACTATAAGTCCTGCAATATAATAACTACGTTCACTGATCCTGCAGTATAAGACTATAAGTCCTGCAATATAATAACTACGTTCACTGATCCTGCAGTATAAGACTATAAGTCCTGCAATATAATAAATACATTCACTGATCCTGCAGTATAAGTCCATTGGTACTGCTGTATAACTCCAGTCCAGTGGTACTCTCCTGTGCCGCATATAATTTTTAAAGGATTTGCCGAGTGTGTGTGGTTTAGGGGTACGCTCTCTTGTGCTGCATATAATGGAGTACCAAAATTTGGAGGATAAAGTAGGGAAAGATCAAGAACCACTTCCTCCTAATGCTGAAGCTGCTGCCACTAGTCATGACATAGACGATGAAATGCCATCAACGTCGTCTGCCAAGGCCGATGCCCAATTTCATAGTAGAGCGCATGTAAAATCCAAAAAGCCAAAGGTCACTAAAATGATAAAAAAAAAGAAATTGTAATCATCTGAGGAGAAACGTAAACTTGCCAATATGCCATTTACGACACAGAGTGGCAAGGAACGGCTTAGGCCCTGGCCCGTGTTCATGACTAGTGGTTCAGCTTCACACAACGATCTAAGCCCACCTCCTCCCCCCCCCTCTAAAAAATTTAAGAGAGTTAAGCTGTCATCAACAACACAGCAAACAACTCTGCCTTCTAAAGAGATGTCATCACAAATCCCCAAGGGGAGTTCAAGGGTGTTGGTGGTTGCGAAGCCTGACCTTCCCATCACTGTACGGGTAGAAGTGGCTCCTTCCACCATTTGCAGCACGCCCTCTGCATATGCTGGAAGGATCACCCACAGTGCAGTTACAGATTTGGATAATGAAGGTGTCAATGTTGTACACCGGGAGGAGGATATTGATGTAGCTGGCGCTGAGGAGGAACTTGACGAGGAGGATGCTGATGTGGTTATCTTAAATGAGGCACCTGGGGGGGAAACAGTTGTTGTCCATGGGATGAAAAAGCCCATCGTCATGCCTGGGCAGAAGACCAAAAAATCCACCTCTTCGGTCTGGAATTATTTCTATCCCAATCCGGACAACAATTGTATTGCCATATGTAGTTTATGTAAAGCTGCAATAAGCAGGGGTAAGGATCTTGGCCACCTAGGGACATCCTCCCTTCTACGTCACATGAAGACCCTTCATAATTCAGTGTTTAGTTCAGGAACTGTGGCTAGGACCGTCAGCAGTCCAGGGACACCTAAATCCCTTGGTCCTGTTGTATCCACACCAGCAACACCCTCCTCGTCAATTTCCTCCAGGATCTCGATCAGAGATAGTCCTGCAGGCCATGTCACCGGCATGACTGAGTCCTCTTCAATCTGGGATTCTTCCGGAGGATCCTGCAGCGGTACGCCTACTACTGCCGCTGCTGCTGTTGCTGCTGGGAGTCGGTCATCTTCCCAGAGGGGAAGTCGTAAGACCGCTACGTCTTTCACTAAACAATTGACCGTACAACAGTCGTTTGCCATGAGCATGAAGTATGACAGCAGTCATCCTATAGCAAAGCGGATAACTGCATCCTTGACAGCTATGTTGGTGTTAGACGTGCGTCCGGTGTCCGCCATCAGTGGAGTGGGATTTAGACGGTTGATGGAGGTATTGTGTCCCCGGTACCAAATCCCGTCTAGATTCCACTTCACTAGGCAGGCGATACCCGGGATGTACAGAGAAGTACGAAAAAGTGTCCTCAGTGCTCTGAAAAATGCGGTTGTTCCCACTGTCTACTTAACCACGGATATGTGGACGAGTGGTTCAGGGCAAACTAAGGACTATATGACTGTGACAGCCCACTGGGTAGATGCATCGCCTTCCGCAGCAACAGCAGCAGCTGCATCAGTAGCAGCATCTCCGAAACGCCTGCTCGTTCTAAGGCAGGCAACGTTGTGTATCACCGGTTTCAGTAAGAGGCACAACGCTGACAACCTCTTATAGAAACTGAGGGAAATCATTTCGCAGTGGCTTACCCCACTTACACTCTCCTGGGGATTTGTGGTGTCGGACAACGCAAGTAACGTTGTGCGGGCATTACATATGGGCAATTTCCAGCACGTGCCATGTTTTGCCCACACAATAAATTTGGTGGTGCAGCATTACCTGAAAAGTGACAGGGGTGTGCAGGATATGCTTGCGGTGGCCCGGAAAATTGCTGGACACTTTCGGCATTCTGACACTGCCTACCGAAGACTCGAGCAACATCAGAAAAGCCTGAACCTGCCCTGCCATCACCTCAAACAAGAGGTTGTGACGCGCTGGAACTCCACCCTCTATATGCTGCAGAGGATGGAGGAGCAGCAAAAGGCCATTCAAGCCTACACAGCCACCTACGACATAGGCAAAGGAGTGGGGATGCGCCTGAGTCAAGCGCAGTGGAGACTGATTTCCGTGTTGTGCAAGGTTCTCCAGCCGTTTGAACTTGCCACATGAGAAGTCAGTTCAGACACTGCCAGCTTGAGTCAGGTGATTCCCCTGATCAGGCTATTGCAGAAGCAGCTGGAGAAAGTGAGGGAGGACCTGGTAAACCATTGCGATTCCACAAAGCATGTAGCTCTTGTGGATGAAGCCCTTTGTACGCTTTGCCAGGATCCGAGGGTGGTCACTCTTTTAAAGTCAGAGGAATACATTCTGGCCACCGTGCTCGATCCTCGGTTTAAAGCGTATGTTGTGTCTCTGTTTCCGGCGGACACAAGTCTACAGTGGTGCAAAGACCTACTGATCAGGAGATTGTCCTCTGAAGAGGATGGTGACATGGCAACAGCTCCTCCGTCATTTTCTTCCACACCTGTGGCTGCGAGGAAACAGCTGAGATTTCATAAACGACCCGCTGGCGGGGATGCAGAGAACATCTGGTCCGGACTGAAGGACCTGCCAACCATTGCTGACATGTCTACTGTCGCTGCATTGGATGCTGTCACCATTGAAAAAATGGTGGAGGATTACTTTGCTGACACCATCCAAGTAGACATGTCAGACAGTCCTTACTTTTACTGGCAGGAAAAAAAGGCAGTTTGGAAGCCCCTGTACAAACTGGCTCTATTTTACCTGAGTTGTCCCCCCTCCAGTGTGTACTCCGATAGAGTTTTTAGTGCAGCCGGAAACCTGGTCAGTGAGCGGCGAAGGAGGTTGCTTCCGCAAAATGTTGAGAAGATGATATTCATAAAAAGGAATTATCAATTCTTCAATCAAGACCAGCAATGGCCTCCAGAGACTACAGAGGGACCTATGATTGTGGAGTCCAGCGGGGACGAATTGATAATGTGTGAGGATGAGGAAGTACACACTGAAGGGGGCGAGGAATCAGAGGATGAGGATGAGGACGACATCTTGCCTCAGTAGAGCCAGTTTACTTTGTACAGGGAGAGATGAATTGCTTTTTTTGTGTGGGGGCCCAAACAAACCAATCATTTCAGCCACAGTGGTTTGGTAGGCCCTGTTGCTGAAATGATTGGTTTGTTAAAGTGTGCATGTCCTTTTTCCGCAACATAAGGGTGGGTGGGAGGTCCCAAGGACAATTCCATCTTGCACCTCTTTTTATTCTTTGCCAGCTCGTTTTGTGGGGGTCCAAACGAACCAATCATTTCAGCTACAGTTTTGTAGGCCCTGTCGCTGAAATGATTGGTTTGTTAAAGTGCGCATGTCCTATTTCACCAACATAAGGGTGGGTGGGAGGGCCCAAGGACAATTTCATCTTGCACCTCTTTTTTTGGCATTATATGCTCTTTGGGGCCTAGTTTTTCAAACTGCCATCCTGTGTGCCACTCCTAGATGGGCCACGTGTTTGTGCCGCCCACTTGTGTCGCTTAGCTTACTCATCCAGCTACCTCGGTGCAACCTTTTGGCCTAAAAACAATATTGTGAGGTGTTCAGAATAGACTGGAAATGAGTGAAAATGATTGTTATTGAGGATAATAATAGCGTAGGAGTGGAAAAAAAAAAAAATAAATCTCGATTTTAGCAGTTTTTATGCTTTTTAAAAAAAAAATCAGAACCCAAAACTCAAAACCCAAAACCTTAAGGGGGGTGTTTTGGCAAAATACATTAGATCCCAAAACCTGAAGGTAATCAGAACCCAAAACCCAAAACTCGAAAAGTGGCCGGTGCACATCCCTAATCAAAATTGAAACTCCCAGTTCCCGCCACATCTCTCATCACGCTCCTGCAGCTATCACCAAGGCAGCCAGGAGGAATTTCGGGTCCCGGGGACCCTTCCTTAGCCACTGTGGGGGGCATGCCCACACTATATTAGTGTCTCCTCCCACTACACAGACAGACTAGGGCCCACAGGCAGGCCCAGCTATAGCCCTTACCTCACTCATCACAAGGAGCATGACACTTACACTCTTACGCCTCTAGGGGGCAGCACACACAAATCAACATAAACATTCATAGAGTATATAAGCTACGTGTGCACTGTAAATGACATTGCCATGTTCACATACTTACCTACTCCCGGAAACTTGTTTTCCGGGAGAGGGGCTTGACTGGAGGGTGGGAGGGGGCAGAGCGCGGCCATTCAAGTCATTTTTGCCCCGCGATTGCCGCACCCCGCCCCCTCCCACCCTCCAAAATGGCGCGATTCACCGAGAATCACGTCAAATTACACGATTCTTGGTGAATTCCGGGATGCGGGAGAAATGCCAGCTCTCGCGGGAGCCCGGGAGACTGACCCGAATTTCAGGAGTCTCCCGGACTTTCCGGGAGAGTTGGCAAGTATGCATGTTCATCAATATTAGAGGTGGAATTTTTGGGAGATTTTTGTTGCAATAAAAACTTGATTTTTTTTATTTTATTTTAAATTCCCTATAATTTGCCTCTCCCATAAAGGTCACTGCCGGCATCAACTACCTCAGTATATGCCCACTCCAGATTTTATGTAGACAATCTACTATATAAATGCCTAGTGGCGTGTGTGGAAAAAAAAAAACAAGCTGCAGCGCCACCTGCTGGGCAGAGTTATACACTGACCTATATATTTCTTGAAGGAGAAGTGACAGTTGGGAGTGGTTGGTGGTTGCCGGGGGTGACAGTGGGGAGTTTTTAACACCTTAAGTAGCTTGATGAAGGATGTGGCGATGAAGATGAAGGATGAGGTGATGGAGAAAAATTATGAGGTGGTGACATGTGGACAAAACCACGTTAAAAAAGGGCACTTGCATCGGGAAGTAACGCTCTTCCCCTGAGGAGGCCTGGGCTAGGCCCAAATGCATGACAAGAACCTTTTTAACACCTTAAGTAGCTTGATTTGACTAGAATGCATGAGTATCATGCACGGGTTAACTTGTGTATATATATATATATATATATATATATAAAGAACAAGAATGTTGTTTATCTGACAACCGGCATCAGTTTTATTATACGCTTTACACA
The DNA here is from genome assembly GCF_038048845.1 of Mixophyes fleayi. Lineage (NCBI taxonomy): Eukaryota > Metazoa > Chordata > Amphibia > Anura > Limnodynastidae > Mixophyes > Mixophyes fleayi. The sequence goes on from NC_134408.1 coordinate 24,574,152, forward strand.
TTTAGTTTTGCTTCAAGCATTTGCAGCATTATTGTCTGCCCACTACCTGCCCACGCAGTCAGTTCTCACGGCAGCTGAGGCCACATTTGTTTTTCATCATGAAGATGGAGGACAAAATTGTAGAAGGAAAACAAGATAAGAGCCCATTCCATATAATAAAATTGATTTAGTCTGTGTGTCGATCAATACTACATTTCATGCTCACATTCTAGGCAGAGGTCTATGAACATGTTTCTTAGTATTATTTGCAAAACTGAGCCGGAACATACGTGATACAAAGAAAGCCTAGCGCATCATACATCCTGCTCTTTAATGAGAGCTCTCTCCCAGATACTTTTCCGTTTTTTCTGAGCAATTGTACAAGGTAAAATGTTATCCAACAATGGCACAGTGGGCAGCACGGCGGTTGACGGTTTTTACCAGTGGTGGGTCATGAGTCCAACTATGGGCTCTATGTCTATCTGTGTGGAATTTGCATGTTCTCCCCGTGTTAGCGTGGGTTTCCTCCACACATTCTCCGATTTTCTCTCAAACTTAAAAAACATATGGCAGGTTAATTGACTGCTGACTATATTTGCCCAAGCTATGCATGGGGTGCAGGGAATTTAGACTGTAAGCTCCAATGGGCCAGGGGCTGATGTAAATAAATATCCTATGTACAGCGCTGCGTAATAAGTTTGGCGCTATGTAAATAAATAGGAAAAAGTTGATTCTTTTTCTATGTTTTGACTTTATAATTATAATGATTTTCAATTTCTCAATTCCTGCACTGGATTTTCAGACATATTTGACCTCATGATATGAATACATGGGGGTAAATGTATGAAGTTACGATTTCTGCAAGTCGCCAGAAATCGGTGACTTTGCAAAGGAAATTTAAAGCGGCCATGGCTTGTAAAGGCAAGTTTGCCTAAAGACCCCAGCAGTCACAGGTGGTGAAAGTGACAAGAACAGGTAGGAGAGAGCAGGACAGTCTGACCACTGTTTTGATTCTAGTGGGACAATCCCGATTTTTGGTGACTGTTCTGCCCAATCTAAGGGGCGGGCCAAGACTGTGTATTCTTTATATACTACGCTATGGTTCTAGCTGTACTTTGTGGGCTGACCACACCCCCTCTAGTAGTTTGGTTACGCCTCTCTAGTGGCTGGCCACACCCCCTCTGGTGGCCCCCTACCATTGTATCCGCCGGTGGGCCCTGCATGTCCCAGTCCGACACTGGTTAGAGCTAATACAGTAGAGCAAATTCAACATGCTTGGGATAGACATAAGGATATCCTTAAAAAGAACTATTATTGTTATTATTATCGTTTATTTGTTTGGCGCCACAAGGTTTCCGCAGCGCCGTACACGGTACAAACAGTAGACTATACAGGGTAAAAACAGTACAGAACAATAAACACAAAGTACCAGAACTCCAGAAACTCCAGGCAGGCAAATACAGTAGAGATGGAGCGGAAGAACAGGTATGGAGACAGGAGGGAAGAGGGGCCCTGCTCATATGAGCTTACATCTTAAGGTAGGGTAAACAAAATAGGCACAGAAGGGATCCAGTGAAGCATAGGGGAGAGAAAAAAGGGTCCAGGGAGAAACAGAAGAGGTGAGAGGTTAAGTGGATGGTTGGTAGACCTTAAGGAACAGGTGAGTTTTTAGGATCAAATAGGTTTTGAGGTTACCATAGGTTAAAAAGTGAAAAGACCAGATGGGCCAAGCGGTTCTTATCTACCGTCAAATTCTATGTAATATGGATGTAAAGAAAACAGGTTTTGCTACAAAAGAAAAGAAAATATACTGTGTGTCCATTAAAGGTTCCATATTACGGCTCAACAGAGCAAAAGCACCATTTAATAAAATGCCACAATTCCCTGGGTCCAATAATAGCAGCAATTATTCTGAAGGGCCCCAGGGAAATCATGTGGTAAATTGGCGAAGGTGCACTCAGTGTGTTTGTCACTTACCTGTGAGTGACAGAGAGTGCAGAGGCTTAGGAACGAGAGCAGAGGTGAGGGCTTCATCCAGCTGAGGAATTCAAAAGAGAAACAGGGTCAGGAGTGGGCGCAACATCAGTGACAGAGCCGCAGATTATCACTCACATCTAGACCTGCAAACCAGCTCTCTAGAGAGCGCTAGACCGAGAGACCTACGGAGAGTCGCAGAGCATTGCTTACACCGCTGCAGAGTATCTCACAAGTGACCTGCATAGCATCACTTACAGACTGACGTAAACCCCTACAGAATGAAGGAATCTCTTACAGCTAATTTATTAACCCATAGCCCTTAATTAGTCAAATTAGAATATGATGGAGGATTAGTGTAAGGATAATTCTCAGGAGTGCCTTGAAGACTTGATATTAAATTACATTACATTGTCTTTGTTTCTGTCAAGAGTAGAGCTCTTATAATATTGGAAAATTAGAACAGCCACATGACATGAATGTAACCAGTCTGTAAGAATTCTAGAATCCTCAATTTCATTAATCCTGATAATCCAGGTGTGTCAAGAATCTGAATTCTAGAAATAAATAATCATGTTGTACAGAATTCATGGAGAGGACAATGCACTTGTCACGTAGCACTAGGGAGATTAATTAGTCTTTGGTGTCTAACACAGAATTTACGTTATGTCGATAAGTAGCGGTGCTAGATTTTCTTTACCCAGATAATTAAAAATACAATCTTGTTACAAATTTCTAAATATACTCAAATGGTTAAAAAGACAATAAATAAAACACAGAATAATGATTGTATACACAATGCAAGGCTAATTGATTAATCTTAGTTTGTTTTCATCATTAGAATTTCCTTTAATAATAAACATTGCTTATTTTTGTGTAATTCTTGAACCCTTTAGTTATTTTTTTACATTAAATCAGCCACCCCCGCTAGTTCTAGTCTAGTTCTCAAATCTGACATTTACATATGTATAAACATCACTGATTGCAACATTTGGACCAGTGAGGATACTCCCTGATCTGTAAATGTGTAAATATAACCTCTATTCCAACCGTAACTGTTCACTGTACACAGGGACTGATCATCCAGTAGGCTCACTAGGCTGCAGCCTAGGGCGCAAGGCTTTGAGGGGGGATAAAATTGTGACAGAGAAACATATAAACTGAAATTAATTTTAAAATCTAAGCGAATAGTTATTCTTCAAAAAGGAAACGTGAAAGAAAAATGGTTTTAATGTTGACGTATTCCCATGGTAGAGGGTGAAGACAATGAGTCATCCCTGGTCGGGCGCTTGAGGATAAGTGAGTAGGAGAGACAAGGAAGATGACAGGTAGAACAGAGGCAACCTTCACGCCTCTGTTCTAGTATACAGGTCTGATTTTAATTAAAACAAAATGAGTGACCAAAGATTTCTGTGACCTCTTTAAAAAGCCAAATAGGACTGATTTTCGAATAACACGGGAACATAAACATTGGTGGAAGGGTGAAATAATTCCAGAATTTAAATTAAGGAGGGGTTCGTATATACCAATCGCATATGATCATGGCATTAAAGGTGAGGGGGCACTCCGGGTGTATTAGCCTACAGCGCTTGAACCCTTAATCAGACTCCGGCTGTACACATCCTGTAGCGGACCAGCACTTACAAAGGTGAGAAACGGGTGAGATAAATTGTCCAAAGGATTGCATGCTTAGAGTGGGGTCTTAATTGCTTTGTTGATACCAGTCATATAGTTATATGCTAAACACCATTGTTGTTATTTTCTCATACTGATTGCTGATTGCATGTCCTGTTCCTCTTAGTTCGTCTTCATGTTAATCTTTTGTACAAATTTCTTCTGATCGTCATTTAAATGCATTTTACACTCAGTGACCACTTTATTCAGGCGCGCACCCTGTGGGGGTTTCCTAGTCCTCAGAAACCCCTGTCCTGCCTGGGGTTCTGGTATGCTTACAGTGGCCCCTCTCCCGGGACCAGCCACTACTGCTTGTAGCTGCCGATCGTCTTCCAGTCCCCTCCCCTGTTGTCTCCCAGTCCCCTCCCCTGTCGTCACCCAGTCCCCTCCCCTGTCGTCTCCCAGTCTCCTCCCCTGTCGTCTCCCAGTCCCCTCCCCTGCCGTGTGATCACAGCTCTTTGACGGTAATCTGGCCCCGCCCCATGCTCCCACACGGTGGGAGACAGAAGAAGGTAAGAGTGTGTGTGTACGAGTGAATGTGATACATCAATGATAAACAAACAAGCATCTTATAT